>NW_024043626.1:0-4000 GCF_014851395.1 Micropterus salmoides
AGCCAGATCTGGGCCACCAGAAAGGGATGAAGTCACCACATGTCTGGGCGAGGGCCCCCCTAGACATGATGTCCGCACCTCTGTTCACCACGCCAGGGACGTACTCCGCTCTGATGGAGAGCAGATGGGTGTGCGCCCACAAGAGCAGCCGCCTGGCCAAACCCAGCAGCTGCACCAAGCGCACCCCACCCTGACAGTTTATGTAGGCACCTGTAGCATTATTTTCGGTGTGAACTAGCACATGCTGGCACACAAACTCCAGCACCTGTTTCACCGTCAACATGCAAAAGGGGTCTTTCTGTATCCCCATCGTCTTCCTGACCAGGAAGTTACTGGAGTAGAACCCCTGATTCTCCTGGCCCAGAGGAACCCTGGAGGGCAGTGATCTGAGCCGGGGAGGAGACCACAGTCTCCACTATCTCTGTGAAGGGGGGAAGCAAACTGAAGCCTCTGCCCTCGGCGAATCAGGCTGTTCATCCATCTGTCCATCGAGCCACTGGGATGACATAGCGCTCTGAAAGCGGCATATTAAAGGAGTATGAGACATAATGTAGCACTTAATTTCTTGATGTGGCTGTTTATTAATCAACAAGTAACAATAATATTCAGAAAAACATGGTTTTACATCATTTCTTGACATATCTATCTAAAGAAACCTCATGTCTTGACTGGCAATCTCTTCTCTCATAGATGACATCTTTGTCCTGTCTCAGGCACCGTAGCTATACTGCTCGCTTGGATAGGGGGGGGGGGGGGGGTGCAATTTACAACCCTCACCACTAGATGTCACTAAAACTAACACACTGAACCTTTAAGTACAGCAACAAGGTATTTGTACTTTGTTACTTTACACCTCTGTGCAACTTTAACTATTACAAGTGCCTCAGGAACAGTGTTTGACCATATCTTGGAAAAATACAGCAAAGAAAATCTAGAAAGCGACTCCTTTTGCATATGGGTCAATGGAGCGCAGCCATCAAAGTGCCGGACCTCAGTTAGAGTAAGTCCTATTCTACGCTGTGACCAGCTGCGTAGTCAGGATGTGGCTTAGCGAAGGGTCAGTTACACACACAAAACACACAGAAACAGACAGAGACACCCACGGAAAGCTAAACCAGTGACGCATTTAAACTGATCACGTGAAGATTTCACGCTCAGCATAAAACAGACTGTACTTTCACCATTGGTTGCTTGTACAAAGGAAATGACCATATTTGGATCCGACAACATTCTGCAGCAGAGAGAAAGCTTTCCAACGGTACAGGGGATGCAGACAGCGACAGGACATGTTGTGGTAGAATGCTAATTTTTAGGGCAAATCTACAGACGCAGAGCCAAACTGTAGTAATTACTAAATGTGTATTTTGGACATTTTTTCCCCACTAGTCTGAAAGAACACATGTTAAGGAAATAAAGTAGCCCAAAATCTCAAAATTGACCAGAGCATGAAAAAACAATGTTTTTGCCTGCTGTGTCTAGCCTTAAAGTTATTCACACATTAAATTACTTTTATATTATAATTATAATCAAATGTAAGTACATTTGACTACAAATTAATAAAATATTGTTACATTTGATAGTACTGCAATTAAACTTAAATCATTTATGTACATTCTAATTTAATTATTTAATTACATATGATATCCGAGCTAACAGTGCACCACTCCCTCTCATCATTCACTCTCTAGCTCGCTCAACCATAGCTGCTCTCTCTGTCTCTCTTTTGCACACTCACTGAGTCGGGAGGAGGGGCCAAGTTTAAATAATGTGTTACAAACAGCAACCGACAAATTAAAAAGTACACTACTGACCCAGCTTATACTATTTCATTGGGCTTTCAGTGGATCCTTAAAGTGTAACATGACATGAATGCAGCTTCATGGCATTGTTAAAGTTGTGCCAGACAGTACCATTCATAAACCTACGGTATGACACAATGACACAGAAGAGAAAAGGCAGATAATGCCCACAAAGTGACAAATTCAGGAAGCTATAGAGGGCTCCTCTGATGGTCTGTAGTACTTTGTAATACTGTGACTAGTGCATTAGCAGTGGTTTGTGATGTGAAATGTGTGGTGAGACTTAAAAGTCTTACAGCGTGACTGTGGAATGCTACTGTGGTGCCATGAAGTCAGAATAACCTGCCAGAAAGAGGCTCTAATGCCACTTAATGGGGCATAGCAGCCTCTGTGTGTGTGTGCGCGCGCTAAGAGGGGCTGTGGAGGGTTGCTGACTCGTGGGCTTTGTGGCAAAGGAGCATTAGTAAATTGGGGGAAAGCATTAGTGAACAGTGGGAACTTAACAGTGGGATTACAAACTGTACTGGATCTGTGGTCTGCTTCCATTAACATGGCTGAATGGTGGGAGGTAAGTTATAAAGTTGGTTTGGGAATTTGTGTATGTGTGTTTGCGCTATGGGGCATTGGAGGATATGAAATTTATGTGTGTGTGTGTGTGTGTGTATTCTGATTAGGCATAAGGAGAATTGCAGTCATCAATTTACCAACATAACATGCCGCCTTGTCTGATGAAAGGCCTCGTATTGATGACTTAAAAGATAAAATGACCATAGATAATCAGGTTGTCCAGGATTGGTTTACGCCTCCCTCTGCACTTTAGTCAAATTAACTCAAAAAACTGATCCATTTAAATTAGGCAAAAGCTCTGAGCTAATAAATTTGAAAATCAGCAAGAAACTGAATACATTAATGGTTAGAAAATAGGGAGTAATTGTCCATAAATGTGTTGAGATAAGGGAAATATCCATTAGAAAAGTGGAAGATTGAAGCAAAAATTGCTGAGGTTTGAGGTCGGGTTTGATTCCGAACTCAAAAATGATGATTGCAGGATTACCAAACTACAGTGGATATATTGCTACAAGGCAAGTTTTGTAGATCTTATGCTTTTGTATTTATTTTACTATTGTAGCATTCCAGGATGGGATAGGTGTGTAGGCACGCCTCCCAACATACACCTGGGCAACAGACTCATGGACACTAGGTACACCATCTCCTTGGTCAGTCCAGTGACTCTTAAATGTCACACCAATTCATGGGTGGCCCATACCACACAACAACTTTTGTAGTCATGGGTCACCAAGTATTCTAGAGCAAAACTGCAAGTAAGTCAGACCGCTCACCCACACAATGCTAAACCAGAACCAAAGACACTATCATAAAATCCAGGGTGCATTTCCAGGTAGGAGGCGATGTTCCTGCACCTATGTGTAACGTTCCCTAAATGTTCTATAAAGGAGACGACTGTCCTGAACCTTTACAGAACATTCGGGACGTTCCTGAAGCGCCCTCTTTTGTTTATAAAAGAGCTGCAGTTCAACATTCCTTTTGACTTTAAGGCGGACGTTCTATATGGTTATTTTATGGTCACATAGCAACATTACAAAAAGGTCATAAGCAGAACGTACCCATATGATCCAATGTTGGCGATATGAGAATGTTGTATTACAAACTTAATCAGAACATTGAGTTTGTGTTGGAGTCTGTTGTGCTGGGAGCCAGTTTTATGATATTAGTGGACTGCATGTTGTAAGCTGCAGTGTTGCCGATGTAGTTGGAGAAAGTCTCGGAAACACATGGCTACATCCTGACCTGGTTCCAGGGACGTGCACAGGAATTTTGAAGGGCAGTTGCTCTGACCTGAAAAAAGGCACCCCCCCCCCCAAAAAAAAAAAAAAAAAAAAACATGGGCTATATGAAGGACTGAGAAAAAAACATTTTTTTATTAAAAAATATACAAAAAGTAAAAACACTTAAATACAGCACTCAATAACCTAAACTACTATTAATAACAAAACAGAAAAACATGACTCGAGTCATGAAAAAAGAGTTCCTTATATTATTGTTTATTGTTTTTTAATCATTATTATTGTTTATTTATTTTCCTTTTTTATTTGAAAATAAATAATCTAGATTGAATTGACAGATGGGGAAAACTCGCTTCTAATAAAATATTAAATAAAAAACGCTTAGATTTCGGAAAA
>NW_024043627.1:0-26936 GCF_014851395.1 Micropterus salmoides
GTCGGCCCACCGGGCATTTGCCCAGTATGCCAGATACCTGTCCAGCCCTGGTTCTCAGTGAAATCAAGCCACAGTCGTTTAACATTCAGATAGTCAACGATGCTGTTCTGAGATGGAATCGTCGAGATGTTCCAGACAGTTTGATTTCAAGAACAAACCATCAAAAGATCCTCAAGATATGAGGCTGCCTGAGAAACTCATTCCATTTCATTAACAGGGAGTGCTTATTAATTAACAGTAATTAACTGTAAATGAGCCAGTGTTAGCTCAACAGGGTCATTTTCATCTGTCCCTGGCCAGTTATTAAAAGGTCAACCTAAAATAAAGATTTAAAATGACATAAAATGACACAGTCCACATGTAATAACAATTTATACAGAATAATAGTCAGACAGGTACAAACACAACAATAAGTAAAAAACAACATATTAGACAAAGCATAATGAGAAAAAAAAGAAGCCACTTTTAAGCTGACCAGTAAAAGAATGATAAGTATTTGCTTCTCTTATCTGCATTGGCAATAGATTCCATTGTTTAGATGCTGTGACAGAGACACTGACTGACTAAAAGTGCTTCTTCGAGTGGGAATGATACAACTCCCCTCTTGTGATACCTCTGGTAACATGAGTGCCTGCTCTCTGCATAACAAATCTCTTCAGTGGAGGGGGGCAGTGCTGTGCAAAATCTTATGAACTAGACAAAGGTTACTATAACTAATCAAGTTTTCCCAACAGTCTATGGGAATTTAAAATTTGACAGCTGTGAAAACTATTAGTTTTCTTATCTAAAACGTTGATAGTAAGTTTATAAAGAGTTTCGAGTGGCTTCCTTGTGGGTTTGTTAGCGTGTGCCCAGCTTGTCAAACAATATGTTAAGTGCAGGATAATCATGGCATTCATATATATATCATAGCAGTTTCAAAGCTGAGTGAATGCCTAACAAATCTAAAGTTACTTCAATTAAATCTAACTCATTTGCATATACTTTTTACTCAATCCAGACACCCAGATAATTAATAATTGTGCCCTGATATCATTATGTCTGGGTAACCGTTTTACAAACATTTAACGTAAGACATGATCTCTTAAGCCATGTTGTAATATAGTTAATTGCACTGGTAAGTTTTGAAACAGCTTGCTTTGTGCAGCTGTGTACATAAATAACAGCATCATCAGCATATAACTGGATTTCTACATCAGGACAAACCAAGGGCAAATCATTAACATAAAGACAGAACAACAGTGTACAGGCCCAAGTGTAGAACATTGCGGAACACAGTATTGATTATATAAGCAGTGAATTTATGATTTGAACCTTTACATAATGTGTTCTTCCCTTTAAGTGTGAATCAATCCACTTAATTGTATCTTTAGAAAAATTAAAAGAAGTTAATCTGTTAATAAGTATTCCATGATTCACAGTGTTGAAAGCCTTTTTAAGGTTCAAAAAAATTGCCCCCATAGAATCACCCTTTCCATCATGGATTTAATGCTTTCCAGAAGGAAAAGGGCAGCAGTCTCTGTTAAGTCGTGAGCTCTAAAACCAAATTGCATAGGATACAAGCTAAAGTCACTGTTGTTCAAATAAAATACTATTAGCTCTGACACCCACTTCTCCATCACCTTGGATACAACAACCAGAACACTAGATCTGTAGTTACTGATAATCTGGGGATGTCCTGCTTTAACAATTGGTGACACAATAGCAGTTTTCCATGCGTTTGGAAAAATCCCTTGAGATATTGAGAGGTTTATGATATTTGTAATGGATAGAGCTGAGGAGTCCTTTAACGACTTGAGTATTATAGAGTCCATGCCATAGCGTAAGTGTTTTAATATTCTTACAACCTCTTGCTCAGAGACGTTACTTATAAAGAATTGGGGTTTGGAAGTTTGGAATAGACAGTCCAAAATGTTATTATCTGTTTAAGTAAAACTTTGATTAATGTCATCTACAGAATCTATAGAGTCTAGTATTTTTTAAAGGCTTCAGCCATTTCAAGGCGATCCTCAGATATTTTACCATTTAGCTTAACTTTTTTAGAAGAAAAAGAAGAAGATACTTTATTGTCACATACAGTCCCCTCCCAAAGTATTGGAACGGTAAGGCAAATTCCTTTAATTTTGTTGTTCACTAAAGACATTTGGGTTCAAGATCAAAAGATGAGTATGAGACAAGAGTTCAGAATTTTAGCTTTCATTTCCTGGTATTCACATCTAGATGTGTTAAACAACTCAGGACATACTACCCTTTGTTTGAACCCACACATTTTTCAAGTTGAACTATTGGAACATGTGACTGACATATTTCTTGTTGCCCAGGTGTTGCCTTTTAGGTTGATTGTCCAAACATTAAATAGCTCTGCATGACTAGTCCAAGTTTTCATCCAAATCTGCTGAGAATGTGCTGAGAATGATTCTTATTTGTCCTAAATCTAGTATTTGTAAGCGTTCTTGTGAATAAAGTTAGGTTATGGTCACTTAGTCCAGTAATGAGGTTATATGTTTTCTCAACTCTTTCTGGCCTGTTGGTGAAAAGTAAATCAATTTGTGTCTGTGAGGATACAGTTATTCTGATTGGACCTTTAATTAGTTGTGTAAAATCCATATTATCTGTAATTCTTTTTAAATAAGTCCCATTTGTCTTGTCATCTTAATTTATGTTGAAATCACCCAAGAGTAAGACTTCTTTTTGTGAGTTACATTCTTTTAAATTCATCTTAGAAGCTATTGTTAGAAGAAGGTGGGCGATATAGCAAAACCAGAACAAAAGACATTTGAGAAGAGAGTGTGATAGTTAGTCCAGTACATTCCAGATTAAGATTAGATAATTGAATCTGGCTGCATTGAATATTATTCTTCAGGTAAACCATGACTCCACCACCACCTCCTTCCTTAGCTTTGTCCTGTCTATAAGTTAAATCCGGGTATATTTAAGGCTGCAGACCACCAAGAAAACATGCTTAGTTGTAAAGTTATGATGTCATAATCTTTCTTAGTGGAGTTGCATAGCGGGCGTTGAACAGCGTACATTTGCATTGATGGTGATACATTAAGTTGGTTAGGAGTTAAATTTGTGGGATGTAATGATAAGAGTAGTAGTACAGTAGTCTACAGTGTAAGTGAACTACACACATACAGTGCCCCCTGTAAATCTAAGAACTGAAATTATTTAGATAAAGTATTATGTCTTTTAAATTAGACTATAGTGTCATTATAGAAGAAGTCACGGTAAAAACAAAACAAACAGTGATAATATGTGTTTCACTATGAACATTTTGTAGTTCATACAGTACATTCTAGAAGTAATTTGCATCTTGGCTGTTCTTCAGATGAACAACGTTCAAATAGTGCTGTGTATAAACACAATTAGGTTAGCATGTCAGCTGTTACTACAGCATGCATGGGACAGACGGAAGCTTCTGGTTTCATGGGGCCAACTTGCCTCCCATTTCCCCCTGTCTGATCCCATACAGAAACATGGGCAGATAAAACACAAGCAAGGTATATACGGAGCCAGAAACCCCAGCATGACAGAGGAGGGAACACTGAGGCTCATTAACAGCAGCTGCCTGGACTGATCCCAGTGCTCAGTCTGGGGAATAAGAGCCAACTTGCTCCATTACAGGGAAGAGAGAGACTTCTAAAGGGCATGACCATCTGGAGCAAGCCTCACTCGTTTTTTCTAAACTGCGTATGGGTGGGAGGCAGAGCCCAGACTCATCAAGCAGGTTGATAATCAGGTGCCACCGAAACTCATTCATGTTGCTCTGTATAGGGTCAATTGTGGCCGCTGGTGAAACGTAACAGGATGAAATGAAATGAAAAAAAAAAAGCTCTAAGATGATTGTTATGCAGGATGGGTGTGCTCTGACCCCAGCGTAGGTGAAATATTTTTGTGAACTCAAAGCAGCCCAATGTTCAAAGCAAAGGACTATAAGATAGAAGTAGGACATGTTTTTAGGAATAAGTACAATCAAGTCTTTTCCATCTTGTTGTTCAGTGTCCAGGAAATGTCAGTGGAATGCCATGGGGACCCGTGAAAACTCAGTATCCAGTGTTGAGATGACATTTGTCCCATAAGGACAAATGGCTGCCTATGAAAAATTTATATGGGGCAGAAAATAGACTTCCAGTCTGATATGGAAAAAGGGTGACGATGAGACTAGTACGGTAGGAATCCAAATTATAACAGCACAATTTACCCAAGTTAATTATTTACTGGGCTGGGGCCTGGTATCAGTAGCTAGACACACAATAAGACACAAGGTTGGGCTTGTTTAAGGGTACATCCAGAACAGAACTAATGAGGACTGACACTGATTGATAGCAGAGCCCTGCAGCTATTTATCTGTTCTCTGCATATAGCTTTTTGCTGAGAATGAGTCTGGATAAGGCTTTTCCAGTATAAGGGAAATAAGAAGAATGAACGAATGTGGCCATAGACATGTTTTTTCTGTGAAATTAAAGACTGGATGTTTCGGATTCCTTAGAAACAATCTCCCTATACCAGTAGGCCATAGTGTCCTTGGAGTCCTAAAAATAATTTCTCTTTAGAATTACATCACATTATGTATATATATGAAGTGCCCCTAAAATGCTGTTGCACTAACCCCATTGCTTCTCAACTCAGGGGAACTGTTCAACATGCTCACAAGTGACAGCGAGCCTTAATAAGTCTGCCAGCAACCAGACTGCAAGGAACACTGCTTCTGTGCTCGGATCTGTGCTAAGGGCAGAAACATAGATAATCAAAGCATGACAGTAGGTTTTACATTTCAAATAACCCACGGTGCATTACCAGCAGTTATTTACAGTGTAAGCACTGCTCATTAATTTTTAAACTGGCCCTTAAGGTCTGGTTGACAGACAAAGCTGGCAAGCAAAAGCAGGGGAATGAACTGTTGTTGTTTTTTGACTCACAATATGAAACATAGTAATGGCACCGAGCAAAGTGCTACAGAATGCATTATTAATGCATTGATGATGCAATACTTAGAGGTCATGGCCATTGTCTCTGCACACAGTCATTCATAATACAGCGTGTATATATGTACCATGATATATAATATGGGTATCTGATTTTTTAGATATTTATTTGTAATAGATTATCTGGAACAATATTCTTTTTCCCAATAGACTGCCCTTTTTTGTATTTTCTTGAAACTCTGCAGATGATGAAGAGACAGCTTGGCAGATGTCTGTTCTCGCTGTGAACCTGATGCCACTGGGAGTAGTCGGTGTCCCCATAGCTGCCATGTTTCCATCCGTGCAGGCGTTGTTGTCAGTGTTGGTCAGGTTGTACGTACAGGTGTACCTGGTAATCCTCCTTTCTAGCTTTCTATGCTATGGCTTGTAATCTCATCAAACATGTATTTCCCATTAATTCTCGTCATGGCCTAGAGGCCATCACTCCTACTGTCACTACCTCGTAAGATCCTCCAGCCACCGTACACCAACCCGAAGCAGGGGGTGAGGAGGGAAAATGGTGGACTGTGTAGCAGCCACAAATCATTGATGAGGGTCAGTCTGTCTCAAACTGTGAGAACTCACCTTGGGCTTGGCTTCTTGCAGCCCTATAAATAAAGACTGTTGTCCTCTCTGATGGATGGACTGCAGCAAAAGAGAAGAGAATTGCAGTGTTCTTTGGCCATGATAAGACTGATGTAAATAGCTGCAGGCTCACATATAATATGACAATATATTTGTACAACTGAGTGGAACATTCAGTGGATTTTTTGTTGTCACTTGCTGCACTATACATGTATAGCCGGTGCTAACATGATGAAGTCAATCAAAGTAATTATACCAGATGGAGCTGTGACTTGAGCAAGTTGTGTGTTGTGTAATGAGGGTGCTAATGATGCTTTAATAGTGTTTATTGAAATGCTTGCTACTTAGTGCATAGTTAACTCTTGTATTACATGGCTTCGTGACTAACTTCAATAACTACAAATGACAATATTTGTCATTGTGATTGCAAAGATGAAAGTCAAGACACTGCTACTGAGTTTGCAAACACACAGGACTGTAGAGAAATGGCTACATTTAGAGATAACATAAGAATGATCTCTCCTTCAAAACAAATATAAAGAAAATGTTATATGTAATGTTGAATGTAATATATTATATGTGATAGTATTTTCAAGGTTCTTATGTATAAAAAGTCCAAATTAATAATTCCCCTAATCCTGTCAGTTGCATGAAAACTTGGAATGGAAAAACTGAGCTATATTAAATGACATATTATAGTTGGTAAAACTTGCATTTTATTTCTTTTTTCATAGTTGTGGCCATCATTCTTCTCAATCATAATAAAAGTGTATTCACCAGGTTAATTACTGATATCTTGGGACTCTACTGCACCACTAAAAAGAAGTCCTATGGGGCAAGAGCAGAAAGATGACTGTACAGGTTTTTAACAAATCCCCAAGTTAGCTAAACATATCTGTAAGAGAAGAAAAACAGAAACTTATATTTAAAATGTATACTTTTTATTTGAGTAAGTTCTCAAAACTAGCCAAAACAAAATAAATGTTAACACTGTTGACATGCTTAGATCACTTCATAAATACTGTATGCATCAACCTTCTGCATATGTTTTTCACTGCATACCAACATTTCCAATCTTGCAGCTTGCTAAAAAGAAAAAACAGCAGCATCAATCTGAGCAAAACCTCAGGCATTTTTTAACATAAAATCACTACTGGGTCTTGTGTATCAGTAAGGGCTGATGCTATTATTTTCATCACTTTTATGATGCATGGCAATGGATTCAAAACCTTAAACACAGAATTTCCATATACACCTGAGTTTTTCATGCCATGTGCAAAAGTTCAGTCTACACGATGTGATAGTAAGTGGTATGGTTTGACAGCCTTTCCCTGTGTACACTCCAAAAGCTAAAAACTGTTTTTTGAGCAATTCTAAAACCACGTCCCCGTTGTCTAAAATATTGCCACATCTGGTGAAAGTGTGTTTTTGACAGTTTCAATAACACAAATCCCTAAAAGAAATACATTCTACTGGAAGCAGTTGAAATTATCATATGACACACACAAGATTACTGTTAAGGCTGGATGATCTAATGACACTTGAACAAAACAATAGAACTCAAACAAACAATGTTTTTCACAGTGTTGAAAGCTGACTGAAAAGTCACACGCAAATTACAAGGCAAAAAAGAAAAATTAAACAATGTTGAGTGGGTGATGGTATAAATTGTTAATGCCAATTATATCAAAATATCAAAGTGACTTGAGGGTTATTCCAGGCATAATGAAAAGCCCTAAAACAAGTGAATCTTTTTAGAAAATTGGCACATAATTAATATTTTACTGATTACAGATACTTGATCTCAATACCATTATGAACTCTGAGCTTCTATCTCCTTATTGTAAAGTCAGGATCACAAATCAACACCTGCCAAACGCAGCTGATGTATGTGGTTTTAATCTGTGTGGTCAAACAGTCTCTGTTAAAAAAAAAAAAATTCTTAATTAGCATCTCTGGATTAAGGGCAGACAATGGTTACTACAGACCCCTAAAGGATTCTGAGGACTAAGTCTGTGTTTAATATTTTTCAAAATATCTTGCCTGCCTGAGGTTCTATGCCACGGGCCACTATTTAGATTGATTAGGCTAAGTCCCAACCCAAGCAACCTTCAGTGAAGCAAACGCCAATCTGCAATCCACCACCAACACCAAAATGAGACTTGTCTCATGTTGTAGGCTATTCTGCTCTTAAATTTTATGAGCAAATTTTCAGATATAATGAATGATGCTTTGTAATGGCCAAAAAATATTTTCCAGTAAAGGTAAGCTAAAATGCTTTCACTACACGGTCCAAAGTCCTTTTCAGAAAGGAAGCGATTGATGCGCCCAGTTAATCGTTTACAATGAGAGTTGAGCCGCAATCAGACAAGCGGAGCAACAAGCCAGAGCGATCATGTGAAAGTGTCATGGTGGTGCTCATCTCACACACGCTGCCCGTTACCAGAGTTTAATTGTCTTGACCTACAGCATATCAGGCAGAGAGAGAGACTGATCCTTCAGTGTGAGTTTTCTGATGCAAAGAGAGGCGCAACCCAATCAGCTGACTGCCTCTCTCTCGGTTTTCGGTTAATGCAGCGACCTAAAACGGAGAAGTTTGAAAACGCTGCTGACCTCGTGGACAAAAATTTATAACATGATGACACAGACACTCACATTTGGCTTTCTGATTCAGTCTTATCAGTCATGCAAAGCAAAAACACAATACAAAATGCTTTTTATCTCTATTAAAATATTTTGTACTGCGTAAATAACACTTCGCCGTATTTTCTTTGTGACGACTCCCAGTCTGTTTTCTGCCGCCACAGTCTCTTTGTACTCCCGTGTTACTTTCAGGAACAGTCCAACTCTTTGTCTGTCCATTTTCAAATGCCATTGATGACAGTTATGACTCCTCTGTAGCCCACTCTCCCTCTGTCTGCTCCTCTCTCTACCTGTCTGCCTGAGTTTTCCAGAACAAAAAGCGGCTACTTCAAAGTTTATCATCGACTCAAGATGCCTGTGCTCCTTTAACTCCTGAATATTTTGGCTACAGCCTTTTTTGTTGCAGTTTTTATAGTTGAAGTAAATTTATAAAGATGCTGTTTGTTCCGTTTCTTTTTTTTGTTTATTCCACAGGAAAGCTATTTTTGTAAAGCTATAAGGCAAAGGCTGCTATGCTTTAAGTCTCTAAGACTGAGGGAGTGGAATTTGTTGCCAGTGTTTCTTGGCAATAAAATAAACAGTTGTCATTTCATGATACTTCATCTCTTAATTTTAATACTTATTACATTGTTTTAGGACTAATTAAATAAATGTACAGTATACTGTATAATGCTAGATGATAAATAAAAGGCTTCAAATGGACCCAGTGATCTTTGATCGGTGATCACCCGATACTGCTTTCAGCAATCGGTGATCGGCCCAAAAAATCTTAATTGGAGCACCTCCGCTTTCCAGCATCCTGGTGACCTGGTGGTTTAAGATGCGTCCCAAAGGTTCAGTGTGTAATATTTCTGAGGATCTATTGACAGAAATGCAATATAATATCCATAACTATGTTTTCATTGGTGTGTAAAGACCTTACATAATGAACCATTATCTTTTTATTACCTTAGAATGAGCCATTTTTATCTACATAACCCCCCCTTCTATGGAGGTTGCAGTATTTTGTAGTCATGGTTCTGACATAGCCGCCAACGGACAAACAGCGCTACAGAGCGCGTTTCGTTATCACGGCGTTCTTCTTCTGCTTGTGTAATTCCGGCAGTGTAGACGCCCGTGACTACATTGAATACATACATAGAAGGAAGAAGAGGGACTAATAATAATAATAATATACAGTCTCTGAGTAGTCTTCTGGTCTTCTTATTAGAAGTAAGAAGAGAAGTGACATTTGGACAAATGAACGAGCGCACACGTTATTTAGCACGAGAGCCGACAGCATGTGGATCTTTATACCATGAAGCCAGAGGAGTCGGGACAGATACAAACAGCTGACGGCAGAAATCACAGATGTGGATTTTCCCAGATGGAAGGCTAGTGTTAATTTCAAAGTGGTGCTGAAGTTGTCTGTCTTCTGCTGGACAGGTAATTAACTGAAGTTTGTCAGACTTTAGCGATGCAAATGAAAGCTGTTGTTTGATAGCTTTAGCTTGAAGCTGGCCATAATCACAGAGAGAGGTGAGGTGTTTCCCCTGTCAGTGGTGTGAAATATGTAGTTGCATTAATTTCATGTTGCCTACTTAATCTCCAGCCTGTGGGTTGGCTTTGCTGGTTACGGTAGTGAGACAATCAGCTGATCAGTAAAATCAATTGGCAATAAAACCGTAACGTTAGCTTAGAGCATGGAAGCATCAGCCAGCTAAACTTTTACTGGTAGTTGGATTAGTTGGATTGTTTATTCTCCAGCGCTGGCTTTGGCTTGTGGTGTAAAATATGTAGTTGGATTAATTTCATGTAGTTACTGTCTCTCTCCAGCGCTCTGTTTTGGCTTTGGTACTTGGAAAGAAATGTGACCTTACCTTCCTGAGACAAACAGATGATGAATGTTGGCAATAAAAGAGGAACAGCAGGGAAGCTCAGATCAGCAGCTAAACATTTTACTGCCCTGGTGGAAAACATGTAATTCTTTTTACTGCTAATGGTGATACATAACAAGACCGTGTGCCTATCAAGTGACAAATAATGATTTCTTTTCCGAATTTGCCTAAAAAAAAGAAGAATAAAAAAGTGAGTTTTGGATATTGCTTCGCCCCTGTGCACACAAATGTGTTGGCTATTCTGCTCTTAAATTTTATGAGCAAATTTTCAGATATAATGAATGATGCTTTATGGCCAAAAAAAAAAACTTTCGTCATCATGTTTACTACTCACTTGGATAGGGGAGGGGGGTGCAATTCGCAACCCTCACCACTAGATGTCACTAAAACTTACACATTGAACCTTTAATTCCCCATTAATTTATATTTTTATGAATTTTGCTTCACAATCTAGAGTTTTTTTTACAAGGGATAACTGTTTCTCTGGTAACACCTGAAGGTTTGACTAATACCTGGAACAATCATTACCATCCCCATAAGGTGCAACCAGGACTTGAGTTAGAGTCGCACACACAGTGACTTCAGACTTGACTTGAGACTCGTCCTCAAAAGACTTCAGACACGACTCGGACTCGAGGTGCGGGACTCGTGAACAATATTTATTTTTTAGGAAACTTGAAGCTGATGAGCTTGCCGTTATTCCCTCCCTCCGTTACCTATAACCTAGGTAACACGTAGCATCTGCTGCGCGCGGCCGCACGTGAGAGAGGACAACAAACAGCGCCGGCTGCTGAGCCATTTATCATAAACTTTGGCTTTAAAACTTCATACAACAAGACCCAAACAAAGAAGCGCTGAACGCAAATAGGTTAGTAACCTGTGGTGAGTAAACATGTTTAGCTCAGCATTGGCCATCTAACGTTAGCTTGCTTCTTGCTTCAGCTACAACCTACGTGAGGTTAACTCCGACTGTCGTTCGTTATGAAAAGATGAATGAGCTACTTGCCAAACTTGTGGTGGTCAATTAACGTAATCATTTACGTCCCGCTGGCTGCCATCACGTTAATAATTACCGTTGGCTAGAAAGAGGTTACAGGTTTATTGTTGATCATGCAATGTCAGTTTTATTTAGTTAACGTTACACTGGGTTTAAGAGTCTGGGGAGTGTGTTGACTTACAGTATTTATTAAGCTGTCAATAATTGCATTGCACATTACATGGTTGTGCTCTGTAAATGAAAAACAGGTTACAGTTACAGAATTCCTTATAGCCATGCAGTTTTATTAGCAACCTGGATTGAACACAGCAGGTGATACAACATTTGTAATAATCACGAGAGACTTGACTTGGACTCGTGCTCAAAGACTTGTGAGCATCTCTGGGTGCAACGGAAACATTGTTTCCCACTCCAGCATATACCACTTGGCAATGGGAGATATTTCTTGTCCACTCAGCTCATAGAACCCTTTGGCTCAGCCATGAGCCAAAAAGCTAACAAACAAAACCAAACTGTAAATATAATTTGACGGTATGTGTAACAACAAAAGTAGCTAGCTATGTAGCCATGTCATTGTCCCCAAATCAATATCAAGATTTTCATAAACTAAACTTAGCCACAGCTGGGGCAATTTGAATAGTGAATGGGATGTGTTACAAAGTATCAATAAGTTCAGAGCAGCAGTGTACTTCTTGCAGCTTGTGTGTTAGTCACCATTCAGTGGTGTTCATAGGATGAGGCACAGAAGGACTACACAGTGTTAATCATTGTGAGCTTGTTAACGTGTTCCAGTAAATGGAGGCTTTGACTGCGTCTCTGTTGCTATGATTACTTATCTTAGTTGCAGGCTGATGCTATGTAGCCGGCACATTCATTTAGAACGGTAAACAGCTTCAGTGGTACTACTTAATAGGAATTAATGGACACCCTGCAGCCAATCAGAATCAATTATTCACCCAGACCGCCACCATTCCATTCATGCAGGTACTGTTTTTTGCATGTCTCTTGAGAATCTGCAGGGAGTGACAGTCTGAGTGACACAGCAGCAGTAGAGATCCCGCTGACCACCACAGACTCTGTGACTGACTTCATCATGAGCGATGAGTAAAATTTTTCTGAACGGGGTCAAGGTCAGTGATGTTAGGGTTTCATGCGTACTGAGTGCAAGGTCTGGATGACACATCACAGCTGTGACCGAGCATTGAAGCTTTTACATTTGGTGTGATTAACATCTAGCATATCCATCCATCCATCCATCCATCGTCAACCGCCTATCCTGCGTACAGGGTCGCGGGGGGCTGGAGCCAATCCCAGCTGACATCGGGCAAAAGGCGGGGTACACCCTGGACAGGTCGCCAGTGCATCGCAGGGCCACACATAGACAGACAACAAGGCACACTCACATCTAGAATATTTAATGTAAAAAATATTGTGAGTACGTGTGACGAAGAGTCCAGCGGGATGAACAAAGGCTCTCATAAGAAGTCCTCATAACTAAATGACACAATAGGTAGTTTCTCAGTGTATGTACATGTAACTATTCCAATGGAAGGGGAGTGAGCTACGTTCTTTCCTTCAAAGAAATTGGCTCTTCAAAAGATCTGACAATGAGTTGTATTCTTTATATGTCTGTTGTAAAAGACAACTAATAAATGTATTTCCTCCACATGCTGAAAAGAGTGCCCAAAGAATAGATTCAATACAAGGAAAATGTCTTTGTTCCTCTTTCTACCGTCTTTTACCCTCTGCCATCCGAAAGGGTCAGAGACTACTCGTTAAAATTCAGAAAGCCACTCACTGGGGCTTTTCAGAAGACACAAATGAAATATAAAAGTTGCATTACACATTCACACTTGATAAAAATTGTTAGAGGTGATCTGGAAAAACTAACAGTGTTTACAAGATAAAACCATGTGGGTAAACGGAGGTCATACTGCGATGAAACAGGCTGTTTTGCTACACATCCTGTAAGTTAAGAGACAGTGGATTAGAAATAGCTGCCTTTATATCACACATCCCATTGTGCAGATGGCAATTGCTTTTTCTACTTTTAAGTAGTTTAGGCTTACTAAGATGTGCAGAACTTGAAACTGTGAAAATTGTCTGCGAGAGCAAAATCCCACCCTACAGCAAATAAGGCGTTTCCCATTTCCCCAGTGTCAGTCGGATAAAGTGAACAGCCCTGGTGAATCTTTTCTCTCTCTTTTTATATATATATATATATATATTTCCTCAAATTGACTGTCAACAGATCCTCAAGAATTTCAATTTTATGACATTTGCGGGCAAGCATTTCAAAGTCCAGACAGTGTTGAAAAAAAGCATTGATATCTGCCCAGATTCTGAGAAAATAACATTTCGCCACAACAGAAAACTTACAATTGGAAGTTTCAGAGAGGAGGCAATGGCCTCAGACACAGCTCAAAGACATGGTTACTGGACTGTTCAATACTAAACGAAGACTTTTTCTCCGGAGACCACTGAAGCCTTCCTGGAGCGCAGCACTGCAGACTTCTCCTCTGTGGCAGCCTTCAAGGTGCAGAAGATAACAAAAATGAAAAATGACACTGTGGGGAGGCAGAGCACTCTTGTTCTGAAAAACTCTCTCCAAAGCATTGTTTATTTAGACTTTTTGTCCACAGGAATGGTGTTTGTAATACTGTTGATACCTATATATATTAAAGTATGTGTATTTAAAGGGTAACTTTGGAATTTTTCAATCCATTTTCTCTTGTTTTTGTATCTGTGTGGGACAAATTTTATTTTAAATTGGTCCAGTATTGAGCAAGCGTAAACACGTAAACCACGTAAACAGGGATGTAACAGAATCCTTGCGGGCCATTGCACCCCCCATCGGAGTACTACCACTAACATGCTCAGGTTGTTATTATAATACAATACAGACATTGTTTCAATTTCCTGGTCCGGTTTGCGTTCACAAAGGCAAATAATCTAGAAAGTGTAAACAAAAGCCATGTGATAGAAATGTCAGGTCATACGTTAGTGGGGGAAAAAAAACATCTAAATTTCTACCTGGATATCATCATGTTGGTGTTGGTCCGCAGCGCATATCAACAGATTTTAAAGGGTCACATATTTTAACAAAGCAGGCATTTCGAGGAAGTAATCTCCATCAGACGGTCTTGTCACAGATCATACCAGGACTTGTTTGCAAAGTGGACCTGTGAAGTTATTGCAAACATGCTAAAAAAAAGTTTGCCCATGCCAAAGGCCTAGCAGAAAAGCAGCTTGTGTTTACAGAATCCGTATGTATCTCCTTGAATTAATACATATCCCCACATGCTGCATAGGACTACATAAAAAAATTCAGTAAAGGTGCCGACTTTCATCAACAAAAAATATATTACATATTATAGTAATTAGCCAATTATTATTGTTGTATATAATGTCCAACCATCCATCGACAACCGGTTATCCTGCATACAGGGTCGCGGGGTTATATATAATGTATTTGTTGTAATAGTAGTAGTACGTTTAGTATCCATCTCATTAATATTTTGATTGTAATTTCTCTATTATCATATTGAAAATTAAGATCAAGCAAGCTTTTGTCACGGGAGGATTCTGTCCTACCTGAGCTCGACTTACCATTTGATAGGTGTACCGCCCAATTCAAACTCCCCACCATCTGTTATGGACTGTGGGCAAATTGGCAAACAGTGAAACCTTTCTTGGTAATAAAATGTGTTCTGTTAAATGTGAAATATTATAAATAACAAAAACACATTAAATAGTACATTAATAATAAATTAGTACTATTTTAAATTACACATATGCTTAAAGTGATAGCTTCTCGTGATTAGTTCGAATAGCGTTCACACCAGACATGAACCGATCCAGAGTCCACTTGAAAACGGTCCGCTCCAGAGTTCGAGTCTGGCTTTCACACCGGGTAAACGCTCCAGAGTTCGGTTCAACCGGACTAAACAAGGTCGGTGTGAACCCTATGTCGCTCTCTTTAAAGTCACTAGACCCTTTAAAGCCACCAGACTCCCTTGATAAAAAATTCATATTTTACCTCTCTGGTCTACAGCTGCCTCGATCAGTTAGTTTGCGTTATTGTTAGAAAACTTTAACGCACCAAAGTCACACAATAACACAAACAAACTGACCAACCGAGGCAGCGGTGGACCAGCAACTCCCATGTTCTTCGAGGTAAAATTGTTGTTCTTAATCACCGGAGTCTGGCTTTGACAAGAGTGACTGTTTCTGGTTAAAGAAGTGTCCGTAAACATTGTGGAAAGGATCTAGGGATCCATAATCATAATCTGAGCATATCAGTGGCAAAAATAAGCACTTGAGTGGATGTACTTTGACGGTTCTCAGATGCCCACCAGTTTCACTGCTGCCTAAAAAAATCTTGTCCCAATTAGTCACATAGACTCCAGGTTGCAAGTTACCCTTGTAGATGTATAATGTACTTCTTTACTTTCCAAATATGTTTTGAAGGAAGTGTAATTGATGCATGGAAAAAAGTCATAAGATATCATTAGAGCTACTAGAATTTTAGTAATAATTATTAATTAAATTAATAATAATCTTTGGACCAAAATCAATTAATAGTATTGGAATTTCTGTGAGTTTATAATAACACGCTATATAATTATATTTACCTTTTTAAATTATTTCTGCTAAAACCTAAGTGTCTTTTAGTGCTAGTGGGTGAATTATTCTGTTGTGGTCCAAGTGAATATTAATAGTAATAACAATTGAAGGAAAAACACTTTTTCTACCTAATCTTGACGTGACTGCTTTCCTTCAGTCATCAAAAAGTTGAGAAAGGGAGGAGCTGCTCAACATAACTGTTTGGAAAAAAATTATGGTGCAGAAAGATAAAAATTGCATTTTTTCCAAAACCTACTAAAAATAGGGCATGTTGAAGATTTGTTTTCTTTTCAGTTTTGCTGTTTAGACCGCATCAGCAGAAGCTGAGCGTGTTGCAGGTTTAAATATACTTGGATACGTGGATCATATTCCACTGTTAGCCCTGCTAAATTGCAACTTTCAACAATTCCCTGACCTCTGGTACTTTTCTTGCTTTATTGCTAAAGAAATCTAATCTGGATCCGTAATTTTTAACTGTTTCCAGTCTTTAGTTTTAGAGTACTGGTAACAGCTCGTTATGGTGACTGTCTGCTGACTGCAGACAGAAGTGAAGTCTTGTTGGTCATGTTTCTTCCACAGTATAAAATTAGGCCATTTTAATTAATTGCTGATTTACTAAAACATGCTTTTATCTAGTTGATTATTAGAACTCACTTTATTCAGGGATCAGCCAGGGCTTCCACCGCTGTCTCCAGTTGGTACAAAATGCTGCTGCTTGACTCGTTAATGGGACAAAGAGGCATCATCACATCAATTTTACTGCTTACTTTTAAGGTCTTGTTCCTAAATACATATCAGATTAAATATCCTGGTATCAGCCCTCTCGACCATTGAGATCTGTGGATGGAGCCCTGGTGGTTACTCCTAAGTCTCAGCTTGGGACAAAGGGTGATCAGGTTTTTGCTATTAGAACTCCCACACTATGGAAATCTCTGCCTACTGAAGTCTCTAGCTTGTTTTAAATCTCATCATAAAAGTTTTCTCTTTGTGAAAGCTTTTGGACATGATTAATATTTGTTTTATTGTTTATACTGCTGTTCCCATTTATTTGATTATTCTCATTTTACCTGCCTCGTCTGGTTTATTTATTTTTATGAAGTGCTTTGTAACATTGTAAGAAATGTGCGTTGTAGTTGTTGTAATATTATTTCCATGTAAGATTCTTATTCAACTAGAAAATACATCTGTCCAATAGCCGTAAATGCAAAGCCTAACACTGGCCTTAATCTTTCCTAACCTTAACAAGGTCATTTAGTTGTTTCAGTCTCACCAGACATTAACCTTGATGTCACAAACAAGATTTTCCCCTAACTTTAACAAAGTGATTTGGCACACCATTCGACCATGCGTCACTCTGGTATCATTACTTAAGTACAACAACCAACATAATCTTCCACCAAATTTTCTGAATTAAATGTCTGTTCAACTTTCTATTATACAAACTTGCACAACATGTCATGACTTTTTCTCAAGTTCTGCTATTTTATTATATTTCCATTCTTCTGTGGCCTTCTAATTAACCTCATTTCATTCAACCTGCAGGCAGTGATTATCTGGTGAATACACCCGTTTAATAAGTGTTCTATAGAAGTATTATTTTGTTTTTTTATGCTTCTTCTTGAGGTAATTATCCAATTATGCTTATAATTATGTGTTATTTTTTAGATATTCCACGTGTCATTAGATTTGATGAATTATGTTTTGTATGTTATACACAATGCAGCTGAGTCCACTCTAAAGGTCCGGAGAGCCTGAAATAAAAGTTGCTAAATATAAAGGATAAAACCTTTGTTTCCATCACATGGCTTCGTTTGTGTAGAGCAAAATTTGGGGCATCTCACCCATCGAGCAGGAGCCTGAGCTGGAATCACAACTCTCCATTTTGAAAATGGCTTCACAGAGAGTTTGATGCTTCCTGCCTTGGCGACCGTGAGAAGGGAACGGACAGCATCTGTGCTGCCAGCTGAGTTGACTTAAGCCTCCTGGCAAGCAGTTCTTTTGGAGAGCGGCTCTGATGGAGGGAACACAACACTTTTCCGTGTTTGTTTTTGTATTACATGGTTTGTTTCAGTCAAACTGTCTGTCTGTTGGTCTCTTTTGGGCAAAACACACAATGGTGGTCTTCGGAAAAGTGTTGCTTGGCAACAAATGGCTGTGGTCAAGTCAAATTTATTAATAAAGTGTGTTTGTCAGACTGCTTAGAACAAACATGAAAAAAAAGCAAGTACAAGAGAGAACACTATGAGAGGACAAATATGTTGCCCTCACCTGTCGGGCCATATTACAATTGTGTAGTTTTTTTTTCCTCCTTCTTCTTAGGGACTGCTCTTTATTTATCAGGTGGTAGTGGCTGGGGGGTGACAATGCTTTCATATTTGGTAAAAAGGAAAAACTAGAGGTGCCGTCTGCTTACCTAGCGGCCCTTGTTCGAGTCCAGCATGTGGCCTTTTGATGCTTGTCATCCCCCCCTCTCTCCCACATTTCCTGTCTCGATCAAATTAAAGCAAAAAATCCCTACCTTTAACAGTGACTCTAAAAACTTGGCTGTCAGACCCCTCCCCCCCCTTCCCTCATTGGGGAAAAAAAAAGCTTAAACCCAACTTACTGTGTCTTTTCCTATAGTACTGCAAAAGTTTCCTATGACACTTCCAGCTCTGAAACTTAAAAAAATGATGCTTATCTAGTCCAGCCAATGTGATGAGCAAACAGCATGGAGGGAGTGAGTTACCACCAAAACAAACTAAAAAGTTAATTTCTTGCAACATGCAAATCCTCCTTACATACCACACGAGCTGTGTGCACTTCAGCAGAATATGGGTGCATGACACCCCTCCTACCTCACAAAACCAACAAAATTTAATGAGCCTTAAAAATCAAAACCTCATACAGAACACACAACATTAGCAACAAGTGCATATCACTGACCATTTTCCCAAATCAACGTAACATACACAACATACATTGTCAGTTGGCACGCCAAATGTAAAATTAAAATTACAACTCATGACTTTTTAAATATGTAGAAGAGGCTCTGATGAATCCCACTGGGTGCTGTTCACTGTGACCACACACATGCACCGTGCAGCCAATGTGCACTCTGGTTATGACTCAAGTGCTTTGAGACTGCATAAAAAGCACTGTATAAAATATATATATATATAATTATAAATAGATACAATGTGATATTTGACATCACAGGGACTGGTGTTGTCCATTTTCTTTTAAAGCTGTCAGAAGAAAGAACATTTACAGTGTAATACCCTATCCAAGGGCAGCAAAGACCAAGTTCTCAAATGCCATTCTTCCAAGTTTCTATGAAGCCTTTCACCCCATGGGACTTGAAGACAAATGATTTCAATCACACCTCTTCAAATAAAGAAACAGAAAATTCCTCGACATGACTGACAGATGTCAAAAGATGCTCTCATTTGTGCAGGGATTTAATCCAGACAGCGCTGGAAGATTCCTGCAGGACGAGTTCCACATCAAAAGAGAGCATGACAGTGTCACCTGTCAGCAGAATACGGAGATACAGAATAACACCAACCAGATGCTGCTGAAGGAGAGAAGGAGTATTGCCGACCATGACAGCCTGGTCAGTGTACATGTGTGGCGAAGTGTGTGTATGTTATAGAAAAGCCAGCGACACAGAGCACCTGCAGCGCCGGTGTTGTGCAGAGTTGAGAGTCGTGCGTGAATTTTGCAGGACGTTTGAATCATTTCTCACCACTGACAACAAAAAAGATATCGCTTTTACATAGTACTTGGAATAGACCAGCTATGTAAAGCCTCAGGGACAGCCCTAGTTGACATACTGTATAAGCAGGTTTCATTATTCGCAAGGTACTAAATATAGATAAGATGGATGGATAGATAAGATAGATGATACACTTTTTGCTTCCCAAATCTCGAGACATCCGTAGAAAAAAAACAACAGACAAAAAAACAATAAAAATAATAAGCAAACGCTGAAGACCCCGACCAACCAACAGACCCCCCCCCAAAAAAACAAATTAACAAAAAATAAATAAATAAAAACCATCCAAATGCAAATTTTTTTTTTAACCGCGCCGCTCGCACCAGCCGACATCCCCCATGCCCAGCACGCCCCCAGGCCACCATGCAACACCAGCAAAACCAGCAATGAGGCAAAATCAACCAGCTCAGCTGCATGCCACCTCCAACCCACCCACCTGTCAAGGGCCGAGAACTCCAGGCACAAACCCAGAATAAACCTGAGCACAGCCCTGCCCCGCACCCACACTGCACATCCCGAAATCCAGAGGAGTCTGGCCGACAGAGAAATGGGGAAGCATGGATCTGAGGCCAACAAAGCAAACCAGGGACGCAAACTGGTCCCTCCAAGCCAACGAGGAAATGCCTCCCCCGGACTCCAATGCATAAACTAAACGCCCAGCAGCCACCCAGAGACCCTGCACAGGGAAAAAGCACAATGCATCAAGATGCATCGACAATCGCCCTACAATCCCACCGCAGCCCTCCAAACCGCAACCGGATCAACCCGCGCAGCGCCCAGAGACCCCCACCCCCAGTAGCCAGGGCACCCCGCGACCCCCAAAGTGCAAAGGACCCCAGACCGCATGTCCCGGGGGGAAGCTGCGCCCCGAGGAAGAACAGCAGACATTTATTCTTTAAAACTTACTCTTCCTGTAATCCATTCTTACTAGTAACAATAAAATGTTACTATCTACAAGCCATTTTAGTCATCATTAATGAATGACTAGTGACCAAAGAAAATGTACTAGTAAGAATCAAAATGTTACTAGTATCTTTTGGAATAGTTACTAGTAACTAATGAATAGGTAGTAGTATCTAAAGTCACAACTAATGCTATTCTCCTATTTTTTGTGTGTGTGTGTGTGTGTGTGTGTGTGTGTGTGTGAGCCCCACTAGCCACAGCACCATCAGCTCGGTTGTTAATAAAGACTGTTAACTTTTACCTTGTGTTTTGTGTTCTGTGTCGCTTCTGGGTTGGCCAAACATGAAACATCACCTTTGCAACTCCCCTTCAAGTACTCTATGTACCCTAATGAAAGTGTTGATCTTCTGGAAGTAATCATGGCCAGAAACTGAGGATCTCTGTCTCTTGGTAGTTGTCATGTACTGCCATACATAGTCCTGATCATAGAAGAATTGACATTCTGCAAAGCCATTCATACATGTGATCTAAGGCTGGGCAATAAGGCCAAAATATCACAACTTGATATTTTTCTTAGTTTTGATGGTATAAAGGTATTTCACTGCATAGTTTTCCAGTACAAATTACAATGTGATATGACATATTGTCATGTTGTAACACAATTGTCAAGGTGCCATTTTTTGAAAAACTCTCTGTTGGTCTATTCTGGGAAAAACGCACAATTGTTGGAGGTCTTCGGAAAATTGTTGCTTAGCAACAAATGTGATCCAGTCAAATGTACGGTATTTATAAAGTGAATTTTTCAAAGTTTGTCAGAATGCTTAGAACAAACATAAATGACAAGAGGGAACATTATGTTGGCATCCACCTCTCTGTGTTTCCGAGCCATTTTACAATTCTGTAGTTTTATTGACCTCAACATTTACCATTTTCTCCTAAATAACTAGATTCTCAAGTAGGACAACACTAATGGCAGCACTGCCATATGTGCATTAAGCTTTCACCAACAATGAGTGCCAATCAACAAAAAACCACCAAATGCACATTGCGTCTTTTTCTTGTAAGATGTGTCTTCAGAATTGCCCGATTGAAATTTCACAGGACCAACATTAAATCCCAAATTTCCATAAACCGAAACAAAAGTTTACAAACATTCACAAATCACAGTATAAACAGAATATACAAGCAAACTGATGTACATTCATTTGAGCCATATGGGCAATTGTAGACATAGTTATGTTATGGAGGAGAAACAAAAAAATAATGTTGCAGACTGACTTTTGCATGGTACACTACACTGGAAATATTACGCTATGAGACAAATATAAATGTTCGGGTTGTTACAGGAAAGGAAACCTGTCAAATTTATCATTTAAATTAACTGGAGACATGGCATTTTATGTGGAAATCCATTTTGCTTCACGCTGAAATAGTACTTCTCTTGATTATCACCTCTCCCAACACTCTGGAGCTGAGTCGCAGAATGTTTGCTTCCTCTAAAATGATTAAAAACAGAAGTCTGAAGACTGATTTGTGTTCTGAGAATCTTTACTGTTCCTTACTGGCAGTAATGGCTTGATTCTCACTCTTTGATGGTCAAAGGTTTCAAAGACTCAACCATGAAGCTGAATGACTATTACACACTGAAGAATGCTGAATTTCTGCTTTCTGCTCCCCTGTACTAAGCTTTAAAGAAAGAGAATTGGATTAAAAGAGCAGTTTTATAGACTTATAGGTTGTGCAAACCTTTTTCAGATTTTTGCACACACCCCTGCTCTGTCTTTTTTTTTTTTATCTGCCTTGAGTTTAATGGGGCAAAAACACAAAATATGAAATATCTTAATTAATAACTCCTCATATCTGTTTATAACCTACAACATTACATAATATAAATCCCCCTTATTGATCTAAGGCAGGAAACAACTGTGCACAAGGGCCATATTTCAAAAACAACGGAAGAAACAACTGTGTCTTCTAGCGTACAGTATAAACTATTACTCCATCCTTATTGTGCGTTCTCTACAGTTTCATCAAGCCATGAAGGAGATGAATGATGTTGAGGGGCCCTGTGGAATGCTCAGACGTGTGAAGCGGCTGCAGCGGCTGGCTCTGTTACTTTGCTTTGTAGTCACCAGGCCCACAGCCATTTGTCATAGATCGGCATACAGTAGAGCACACAGCCCGAGCCGCTCTCCTCGTTCATCAAATCGAAAGCTGATGAAAGACTTTTGAGGTAAATTACACAAAACTGAATAGAGCTGTCGCGTTGTCCCAGCCAGCGTGAGCATCCTTTGTCATTTAAATCTTAATTTTCAAACTGACCCACATTGCTGTCCCAGCTCTCTGCACGCACAGAAAAATACACAACACAAAATGATCATTTAAATGAGAAGTAGTTATGTTATTTCTAACAAATAAATGGTCTTCAAATATGCCAGGCATAAAATTGCAATATTATTTCCCCTCAAATTATAATTTAAACAAATTAGCTTGACACAGATATGAGTGTGCTTCCATTTAATTTCAGGCTGGAGTTGTTTTTGTTTGGTTTTATTTTTTTATTTTTTTTAAATGTTTCACAACATGAAGAACAAACCAGCACCAAAATTGTAGGCTACTACTGCAGCAACTACTGGCAACGCAATAATCACAATAGAACATGTGTTGGAGAATCCTGAGAGGTTTTATTTAGTTATGATTAAAACGGACAGTTTTCTGTTAAAGATCTCCCCTATAAAATGTGGGCTCTTTACCAAAATGTATCGTATGTTCAACCTGCCATTTCATCTTTATTTGAAAGTTCCAGTGGTGATGTTTCTTTATTAACTATGTTATAAATTGTTATTAGTAGTTGTCTGCTCACTGCAGGTAAAATTACAGAACACCTGCAGATGGATGATTGCAGTGTTGCCTAGCCCAAAGACTAGACAATGAATTTTTATACAACTCTTGTCTGCATGTTGTTGGGTTATTCTAATGTAATAAGAAGTCAAGGCGTAAATTCGTAGAGCTACATTAACATGACTAATATTGTATTTAATGCAGCAGCTTCTTGTTTTTTTTCAATTTTCTAAGCAAATTAAAGAAAAACCAAGATTAGCCTATTATTACCCTGCCACAGTGTTTAGTTCATTATTGTTATGCTAAGTTTCTCCTTTTTCTTTTTATTTATATTTCCTATTTAAAGCTGCATAAATTCATTTGTTTGTTTGTTTGTGTGTTTTTTAGGCCACCTGCAGATAAAACTCCACAACAAACAAACTAAAAAACACCCACGTGTGACATATTACTGCTTTGTAGAGCTGATATGGCTAACTGGTTAGCAAACCTCTGTCTGAGCTGGTCTCCATCAATTCAAAAATATTTGGGTGTTATCTTGTTAGATGCTCCACTATGTTCATTAGCTGGCCACTAACTGTATGAGTGTGCCTTTTTGTGCTGGGCAGGCAGCATACATTGAGTTTATAAGAGTTTTGTATTTCTTTTTTTTTTTGTTAAAAACAGCTGCTGGTGTTATAAACAAGGTTGATGAGAACATTAAGGTTGAGGGACTTAAAACAAAAAACAATAAGCTGAAAGACGCCAAACTGTTTTGTAGAGCTACGGCTAACTTCAGAAGGACCGTAACTTTGATCCACTGTTAACATGAAAACATTCATCGGTGCAGCTTGAAAAATCACAGTTGTAAAAAGGGGAAAGCAAAACTATCACATCAGCAGCAACATCTGTAATCATCATTAGCCTTGTCTATAGAACCTATAATTTAAACATGCTTCCTGCCCTGTGGTTAGATCAATAGTCATTGTTCATACAAAAACATTGATTAATGCTGCTGGAAATATTGCAGGCAAGGTTTATCCTGGGGGATATGATTGACATGCTCTAAGCGCACAAACTCTCACAAAAAGTGTTTTAGCCTTGACTTACAAACATCTTGTGTCATGTAGTTTTTGTCTTGGCTCAGCAGTGCGATGACACAGGTTATCTACTAAAAGGTGTATCTGGAGTTATATTTTTCAATCAAGACTGTGATATTGATGTGTTGACATCCTTTAGGATGAAGAGAAGAGGTGCTGCATACGGTCAAGTATGTGCCAAGACACCAAATGACAGAGCAAATCCTCCATTTTACTAAACTCAAGGTAACTCCTGCCTCCTATGTCGATGCCCATTGGTTTCAAAGGGTGTTTAAGGTTTGCAATATCTCAATGCTTCCATCCCGCTGGCACACAGAAGATTGTACAGCTGAAAACTACTTGACTCAGACTTTACAGGCTCCATTTCACTAAACCCAAGATAACTACTGCCTCCTAAGGTCAATGCCTTTGGTTTCAAAGCTTGTGTGCAGTTTGCAATATCTCAATGCCTCTATCTCCTGCTGGCACACAGAAGAAGGCCCTTATAGGCCTGTATATAAACTAAACTCTGACCAAACAACATGTATAATCAGAGAAATTTCAAATGTGTTTAAACATCATATATTATTCTGCTAGTGTATGAAAACAGGGAGGACCAACTGTACATGGAATTGGACAAGCATACAACCAAACCAAGATAAAAACCAAAATTGATTTAACTGCCTAGCAATCATGCAGTTGTCCAACATGTCCACACCTAACATTACTGTACTTAGAGATACCAAACTCTTTTTGACTTGTTTTTTATACACCAGGAAATCCCATTTCCTACCACCAAGGAGTAATGCAAAGTTTATATAGGACAGCATATAATGGATATAAGTGAATAAATTATTATATTTTCCCTTTTTATTTGCATGCAATGCATAGAAACTTCACAATAAGCAAAAAGTGCTAAATAAAAAAGTTTAGAACATAAAACAAAATCAAAAAAATGATGTGGGAAACATTGCACCAAATCTATCAGGAATTTACACCTAAGACAGACCTTGGCATTATGCTCCATCCTCATCTTTGTATTTTGGGGACACTCGTGACTTGGTAGCAGACTGCAAGTCTCATTGAGGATTCTGCTAATTAGGCTACGTATCAGACTCAACTCTAATGTTAACCAGGCGAGGGTGGGACGGATCATTTTGAAACTATTTATAATTTATGACTTTGTACAGTATGTTAATATCCTTAAGATGTTTATGTTAGAAAATGTTGTTTTGATTTGTCTGTCACTCCAGAAAACGTTATACATGAAAAGGAACAAAATGAGCTGCTCGGATCCCAGTACGGGTAATACCAATAAAACCAAGGAAAGGAAGCACACAATAAAACACCATTAAAATTATATTAATAATATATACATGTAAGTATAAAGTGAGAATCTAAAAGAAAACAAGGTGGCCAAGAATAACAGAAGCAATTGTTCAGTTAAATGCAGAATTATCAGTCTCACAGCTTAGGAAATAATCTGTTTCTCAGGCTGGTGGTTCTGGTCCTGATGCTGTATAGCTCAGCCTGGTGGGAGGGGGACCAAAAGTCAGTTGTAGGGCCGGGTAGAGTCCCTCATGATGCAGGAGGCTACTTTTCCCGCACCTGCTGATGTAAACCACTATGGTGCTAATGATCGTCTGTGCAGTCTTTACCACCACTGCAGTGTCTGTCTGTCTGCAGCAGAGTGGTTACCATACCACATGGGGATTCAGGAAGTGAGGTTGCTCTCTACCACACACCTGTAGAAGGGAGCGAGCACAGAAATGCCAAGGCCAGCGCTCTTCAGCTTCTTCAAAAGGTAAAGGTGCTGGTAGGCCTTCTTTACTATGCTGGCTGTGTTTATGCTCCAGGTAAGGTTATCTGAGAAGTGCACCTGCAAGGTTTTTAAAGAGGAATTCCATCTCAACAACTGTTCCTCTGATGTGGAGGGAAGTTTGGTACTGTAAATAGTACAGTAAGTTTCTAGCAGTTGGGGAAAAAATGCTGTAAAGTACGAATGCATTCAAAAACAGTGGTGGGGATCTAGATAGGGGCAGGTATGGTCATTAGCTCAATATTAAAGATATTCTAGAAATATTATAAAATTATGAATTATCATTAATAAATATAGGGCACCACCTTGGAATCATGGACCAGTAACCAGACTTTAAAGAGATTCTCACAAGGGGGTGTAAATTGTCAATAATTGAACATTATAATTAATAAGAGTCTGTACAATGGCTGTCTCAACCACTACACAACTACAGTATTAAACCACTGCAATCTAATTAGTCAAGTCAAACAACAACATACAACACTCAGCAAACACAAAGAGAATGTACACAGGCCTAAGTGTGTGTGTGTAAGAGAGAGAGAGAGAGAGAGAGAGATGGCCAAGTGGGTGATTGGCAGATCAGTTTAAAATGCGAGACCGTGAGACTTCAGATGGGATTCGAGACCCAAAAAGGGCAAAGATCTACTCGAAGATTGTTCTAAATGACTTTCGCTGGATGTTTGGGGTCGTTATGCTGCAGTATGAGATGATACCAGAGTCTCAGTGTTTTCTGCCAGTTCTGAGATGATGGCACACTGGACATCTTCCGATGAAGGAAGGGAAATAAATGTGTCTTACTTGTCTTCTGGCCTTTCTTTGGTCAACCACCGCATTTACATTCCTCAACATTCTGCTTCTTTTGCCTT
>NW_024043628.1:0-9652 GCF_014851395.1 Micropterus salmoides
GCGCTTGTGGAACCCAAATGCAGGACTCGAAGCTGGCAGGTACAGTTCACTGATTTATTTAAACAACTAAAGGCGAGCACACTTACAGGTTGAGTGGCTGATACAGAGTCCAAAACAAAGGTTGTCCAACCAAAATCCAAATGGTGCAGAGAAACACGACGAGGGCAGACAACAAGCGATAACACAGCAACTCAGGGAGACAGCATACAATGACCCGAAACACCAGGAGATAGAGACACACACTCACACACACACACACACACACACACACACGTTACCAAGAACCTGAACGAGAACACAGAAGAGACTAAACCGAAACAGTACACACAAGAACCAAGAGCAAAGACCAGAACTAAGGACATGGAACAAAAACCCAGACTTCAAAAAAACAGATAATGAAGCCAACTAAACACAAAAGGTACAAAACAAGACATGGCAGAGAGGATCGTGACATTGACTGGTTGTTCCTGTTGAAATACAGCCCCTTGCACTGCTTGACTTGCCTTTGTTTGGTTTTCCATTGTTGAAATGTTGTACCTTTTTTCCTATCACCTCCATAGAGTTCCAGGCGAGCTGAGGGATACTAAAATGTAACGTGAAAACATGGCAGACTGCTGATTGGTCAGAGAGAATCGTCACTATTCACTGCGTCATCATTAAGGGCACCAGACAGAGGCCGGCAGCAGAAAGTTTGATATTTTACAGTTTTTGTATGTAATTTCATCACCAAATCCACTTCTGAGAAGTTTTGAGGTGAGAAATCAACTGTGTAGATTTCAAATATTGACAGTTTTACGAAAAGTGATAACGGAACAAAAATGTGCTTGAATATTTCGGAGTTGAGGAGGTATGGAAGATTTAATTGGACTTTAATATTTGTAACCCACAGAAGACAATCTACAAATGTGTACAACGGTGTGCAAATATTTCACTATCTGCAAATGTGTCTTTTTACATTTGTGATGTGTAAAATTATATCCAAAAAAGTACAGGGTGATGTGTACACAAAACTGTTTTTACATTTGCAGATTACTTCATGTGAATTGTGGGTCATGTTACATTTGTAACTTCCTTTTTACACATTTGTGGAATTTTGTTCAATGTGTACTGCGGAGATCTGTAAATAAACATATACACAAATATCTCACAACCTAAAACATGTACTTTTGCTATGACACTTGTACAGAAAAGTTTAGATGTAGTAGAGTCCAGTGGGCCAGCAGAAGTAGATCAGAAAGCAGCGCTGCAGGCTGGCAGTCCAGTAGCAGCTCGGACAGGAGGAGGCCAGGTGCTGCTGAGAAAATGGGGAAACAGAGAGAGAAAGGCTCAGTGATTTATCTAGGAAATCCTCAACAGAAACACAGTACAGTGACATCCAGTGTTGGGCAAGTTACTCAGAAATTGTAATATATTAATAGTTACTTATTACTCCTTAAAGAAGTAATATTACTTTACTTATTACTGGGTGATAAAAGTAACTAGTTACTTTACTATATCCAGTGTTTCCCACAGAATGGGGGGGGGGGGGTATTCTAACTTTGGACAGATTTGTGCAGTGGTTTTCACGAGACAGAGAGAGAGGGAGGGAGGGAGGAGGTGCTGCACTAATATATGCTCCTCAATACAGCTCCTCAATTAAAAATGATTTTAAATAGCCTACACCTAGTAAAATAATTAGAAAATCAATATGTGGTGGTCTGCCTTGATAATTATCCAAATTATAGGCTAATTATGGGAAACGCTGCTTACACTACCACCCCCCCTTCACCCCCAAACAAAGCAGCCTCTCAAGACTTTTTAACTAACATCATATGAATAACAGAAGCAAGGGTAGACCTATGGTTTCAAGCATATAGTCTAGGCCTATCATTTCTTAACGCCACTGGCTGAAAAATATATAAAGCAATTAAATCCCGACTTTTAAACAGCTGTTTTTCTGCACATGTAGCCTGTTTATAAGAGCAGTATTCAGTAGATACAAAACGTTACGTTAAACATCAGTGACAGCATCTGCAGGAGTTTCTTTCTGTAAGTTTCATGTGGCTGTGCTGCTTCAGCAGATGCTTCAATAAATCAGATGTAGAAATGTTTGCGGTTGAAAGCTTTTGAGATTAATAGACGACTATGTTCTTTGCATGTTAGACTGTGACACAAAAATGTCAGAAGCTACTTCCAGCTGTGGAAAGAACGCCTCTCTCCCTCGTTGTCCAACATTGGACTTGAACAACAAAGTCCGGTCCCGCTGAGCTGCTGCACAGTCGTGAATTTACGTCAAGTAACAAGTAACGCAGCGGTACTTGCCTTAGTAACTAGTAATAATATTACTGTTTTAGAAAAGTAATTAGTTACACTACTAGTTACTGGGGAAAGTAATATTACAGCAACGTTACTGCCCAACACTGGTGACATCATGGTTTACTGTCACTAAGATAACGATCATTCTGCACTGATCTGTCAAACTGTCCTAGCCTACTGATTTATCACTATATACCTAAATGTTAACTGGTCACCGGACTGCGGTAAATGGAGGCTATATAAGAGACTGACATGCTAACTCCAGTTGTAGAGGGAATAACCAATTGTTGTGAAAATCATAAAATCTCTCCAGGTGAACTAAATGATAAAATATGAGCTTGTTAGTGTAACGTGGGCTAACGTTACACAGCTAACTCACCACAGGAGACACAAAGTTAGCAAACTGCACAGCAGACTTTCCTTGAGGACAAGGAACCCGATCCTGAAACACGAGCGTTGAGTTAAAATAAGATTCTCAACTACTTTGTTACTGTTTTACTTATCTCATTTTTTAAATGTAAGTGTTTAAATAGTTTGCTCTTTCTACTCTTGTGTTTAACGTTAATGACATTATGCTGCATGGAAAGCACTCTGAGCTGCATTTTGTGTACATGAAACCACATAAATATATTTTGTTAATATTATTTTAGTTTTAACTGAAAATCTCAGCATTACTGTTGCTCATGTTGTACTGTTGCATAACAGTCTTATTTGAAATATCATATTTTAGGGCGGAGAAAACACTCCAGAGTTTCATCATTGAGCTCTCTTTCAGCTGATGGTTATTGCAATCAAACCAAACTAAACATCAAGTAATTTTACTTAGTTTATATATTTGATCACAGAGCTAAGCGACTGTCCTCTCCACTAAACCCAGCAGATGACTAGCACCACTCTGTAGCCCCCTGCTATTAATCATATGTGCAAATTACACTTAATCACTCGTCATTTAGGTCATCTTCAAATGGAGCCGCATGCTAGCCATCTAAACACATTACATCGTGACACTGCAATTATGTGTTATTTAGGAAGAGAAGGTATAATAGCTGCCTCTCTTTGTGGGGACATCTCTCTTAGCTTCTTATGATCTTTACTGTGGAATACACACTCTGTGTACAGACCGACTGATCTCCAAGACTTTTGTTTGGGAGACAAATTCTACTTTTGCAACAAGTAACAGAATGTAATCCTAATACACTAGTCAGGGGAAATTTAAGGAAAGAAAGCTTTTGATAGTCATGAAAAGGAAAAACAGCTGTTCCATTGGTCCACGAGATGTGTACCTCAGTGTCTCTGGAGTAGCTCCAGTATGTATTTGGAGAATTATAAATTCTTAAGTGGTATTCCCATTAACCCATCTATTTTCCCCATTGCTGGTCATTTTTTTCACCTGGACTGATCAGGGAGAGTCACGATCAGTAATTTAGACCTGTGTAACAACCAACAACCTTCATTAGGTGACTCAAATGCGTGCGTGCGTGCGTGCACAGACACTGTAAGTGGTCAGTGTTCAGGGGACCAATTTGCCTTATTCAAGGTGCCCCTGATTTATTCTACCTTGTGACTGTCTTCATAACTGACCTATTATCCCGATATTTATCTTATCTTACCTTCATCCCTTTTCTTTTTTAAATGTGACATATCTTCTGTTTACATGTATTCCCACTTCAGCATCTAACAGTTTTGTCAGTCTAATGAAGCATAGTACAAGACTATCTAATGCTACTCTTTCATTCACAGTTCTCTTCTCCCTCTTTAAAGCTGGAGTGCAGGACTTTTATATAAAAATGAACATATGTTACATTCAAACCCTTACCAAACGAGTTCACAAAATGCTGATTGAGCCAGGTAAATTTCCCCATACTCGCAGTAAATCTGGTGTCTGTGGCGACGTTCCTGCACTGGCACATACTGATTGGTTTGCTAGAGCTGAATGGTGAAAGGGCAGCGACTGTAGCGACAGCAGCAGCTCGGTATGGCAGAGCCTATACTGGATGTCACTGTGTCGACAGTGTGTAATTACTCTCACTGTCAGAAAAGGGAAATTTTGCTGTGCAGGTTCAAGTTAAATTAATCAGATTTTTCCACAATCTCCACCAGCCAATCATGTCATTGCTGTCAAACTTTACATCTATTCTCCTCTCTGCACACCGTTTTATTTGAGTGAATTCTGAGTGTGAATTTTATGCTCTGACAAACTCGGACAATCGGACAGGTTCAAAAAATCATCTCAGTCCCACCTCATGTTCTCCACCCTGAGTGTCAGCTTTTCCTCCTCTAAGCAGGTACCACCACTTCAAACATTCCTTTGTCCCCTGTCCATTAAAGTCTTTGACACTACCTAGGCTGAAATATGTGTATGCTGTAGCTGTCCTTCCTGTTGTAGATCACTGTTATATTGTACTATGTGTGCTATAATTAGATTTGATTATGAAATGAATCTTTATAGTAACAAAATGTGTGAGATAATATCCATTAAAGCAGATCGCTATATGAAACTGTCTTTAGTGTGTTTGTGTCGCACTCACTCCAGTGTCTAGATGCCCAGATGAGCCTCGGTTTCAGGCTCAGAGCTAATTTAACCAAACAGCATCCTCTGCTGGTTGCTGGTCATATGTCTGTAGAGCTGAACATGAACATACCAGTTGGTTTCCCATTCTATTGTTTCCAGTTGTTGCGTGTATTCTATTCTATTCTATTCTGATCTCTGGTCTTTGGTCTGGTGAGGACTGTACAATTTGCTATAGTCTTTGATGCTCTCCCTTCTGGAGTTATTATGATTTTCAAGATACTTGTATACCTAATTTGCTGCCTCCTCTTGAGCCTGCAGAAACTATGATATGAAAAATTTGTTTTAACCATAAGGTCTCCAAAAACAATAAAAATATCAGCACTCTGTTCAAAAAGACTTTGTAGCAGTACCGACTGCTTGTGCATTCTGGAACTCATATGTTGGAGATATATGCTGGAAGGAAGTGTGGACTCTCTCACAAATATATGTTGGTGAATAAAGTAAGGGAAATTTCCTTTAAGATTTTGCATCGTTTCTACCCTGTAAAATCCTTTCTGGTGAAATTAAAAAAAGATATTGACATTCCTTCTGTGATCTTCATGTAGAAACTATAGCCCATTTATTCTGGCTTTGTACTTACACCAAGAAACTATGGAAATATGCATATAAATGTATTATTATTTCTTTCTTTATGTATTTTTCATATTTTCCATGCTATGTTTTCATTCCCTGGTGAGTTACCCTACCTGTGCCTACCACTTCCTGTCACCTATGCCCCTTTTGTATAACCCAGTGTCCAACATACTAATACAAAATATATCTAAACAAAATAATACACTGAACAAAATTATAAACGCAGCACTTTTGTTTTTGCTCCCATTCATCATGAGCGGAACTCAAAGATTGAAGAATTTCTCTATGTACACAAAAAGGCCTATTTTAATGACACTTGCTGGCTCTGAGTGAGGCTGTCAGGGCGGTTTTAAGTTTTCACAATCATTGCTTTAAATCATAATTTGTTCCACAGACTGCAGACTGTCCTGTTATAACCACATGTATAACACGCTTACCTCCACTCCAGTCCTGTAGGTGGCGGTAATGCATCTAAACATTGCCAGGTCGCCGCCAGTTTGACCCTTTGAGCTTGCCGTCGTCGCCACAGGAAGTCAGTTTCCTCTTTTGCAGAAAGCTAACGCTACAATTATAACGTTCCCCTGCTTCATACTGACACACTGAATTTATTTATATTTATGACAGACTTGAAAAAGCAACGTTTAAGCGTTGTTTGTGATAGTATCGAGGCATTTGTAGCCAGTTAGGATTACGATTGTAGCGTTGTGAAAGCAACAATAAGCTAAGGTAGTAATTGCAACAACCTTTTTATTTATCTAAGTTACCAACGTTGGTCTGAAGCCTTTTCTCCAAAATGATGAACTATTCTGACTACGACTCTGATGGATACTCCTCTAATGAAGATGCAGACTACGTCCCATCAGGTGAGGGCTGGAACTTTCCCCGCCTGTGGTTGTGTTAAAAGTAACGCGGGTAACGTTAGTAGCAGTCAGCTAGTAACGTCAGTCTTTACTAACTCGGCCAACGTTACAGGAAATGTCGCATGGACACTTAATGTTAGCGGGTTATATAGCAAATGAATTTGTCACATAACTGTGAATAGCTCACCGACACATGGTAACGCACTAAACGGAGTAAACGAGCACAGCTCCATGATTATGACTGAAGACCCTCCACAAAACACCGAGTCTGCAGCCAACCTTCATGTGCTGCGTTTATCTCAACACCTTTCTGCTGGCCGGTGGTTACCGTTACTTTCCTGTCGTTTGGTGTGTAGCCCTTATTAGACTCGTTTACACAGTGTTTGCTGTTGTTACAAACGGTTCAGGTTAACATCTCCTTCATCAGTTCACTCAGCTAAATTCACATAGAGATCTGCTCAGATTGATACAGTGTTCTGAAGTCATAGCTGAAGGTGGACTTATACTTGACTGCGTTATACATGTTTGCATACATGATGGGGCAGAATGAATATAATCACTATTACCTCCCATCACATCATTATTAACACTAGACTTTACTGCAGAAAAGCCGGTGTCCTTTCCAAGGCTGTTTGTTAAATATATTTTATCTCCATCACAATGACAGATTGCAAGGTCTGTGTTCTTAGCACTTATGATATGAAATATGATTAAAATCCTGGACCGATTAAATCAGTGTAACCGGTGTAACCCCCTGAGCACATAGTGCACGGTCCTGAATCGAACCGCGGACCTGGTGTGAGGGAGGCGGACGCGCTGACGAGGAGGCTTAAGACCCCACATACTTGCTTTTAACTACGCGTACCTGTACCTTAGATGGCTGCCACGCGTATCCAGCATTCCTTTGAAGCATCTCCATTAAACACAAATGAAGAAGAATAAGAAGGTTAGCTGCAGAGTTAAAAAAAGGAGATTTATGGCAGTGTGTTTAGAATAAAACTCCTTAAGCTAGTCCGCAATTACCGACATCGTTATGATGTCTCATTAAAATCACAACCTCCTCTAGTGTGGCTGTGTGGATCGTTTGTTTACGTTGTGCATATTTGGAGGTTGTCAAGGAAGATAATCTGGTGTCAGCGAGGGATGATCCGGCTCTGATCTAATCCTCCAGGTACACCTGACTGCAGGCGAGTATGTGACGGTATACAAACGGTATTGTTCACATACTCTACGCGTTGTTAAAAAGCAAGTATATCGGAGGCAGAAGCCCATGGGCACTATCGTCAGTCGCCAGTGCGTCTCTGAAAGTGTCACAGAGTGAGGGTTACTCACTCACAGCCTTGCTGGCTTCCGTTACATCAGCATGCTGATATTATCAGCTGATATGGGCTAATTGCAGATCAGCCGGTATCTGTGTTTATAATAGCAGATAAAAGACAATTAAAAGAGAAACAGAGACACATCCTTCACTTGTGTTATGAGTGTCGTAGTTGTAAAATTTGTCCTCCAGAGGGCGCACTGCAACACCCCTGTTAGCAACACACCTGAACAAATCCACCACAGAACATTTAACTTTGGTAACAAAGTTCTATATCTAACAAAGTTTTTTTTCAACTGCATTATGCCATGTTATCTTGGAGAGAGGTCATAACTACACAAAACTAACGTGAGGGACAATCTTTGATTGCGTTCAGTGAAGAACAATTTTGGATTTTAAAATCCTTAAATATCAAAGTCGGTATTGGTCTTAAAAATCCAACATCAGTCGGGCTCTAATGCTAATACAGATATTTAATAATGAATTACATTTATATAGCGCTTTATCATAGATACTCTAAGCACTTCACAGTGAAGTGGGGGAGACTCACCACACATCAGCTTGAGATAGAGCGGCAGGGAAACGTTGAGCCTATTACTATTTCCACTGTTGATAAATATCACAGTTGGTAAATGTATGCAAATTGTTTAGTTGGCTAATCAAAGTAATGGTGAAAGTGTGTGCCACAACATTACTTGAGATCAGACCTTTTACATGTGTCAAACAAAAACCTCAACAGAAGTCTGTAGAAGAACATGATCAGATCATAACATCGCAGTATGATTTTGCTTAAATTCCGTAAACTATAGTTTTGTCTGATGCACTCCCGCTGCATCCTGTTCTCTTTGTCCTCAGATGATAACCTCAGCGAGGATGACATTAATGAGTGCGAAAAGGAAGACCCTCTGCACGGGGATGATGATGTGCCGCATCCTGACAATGTTAGCAAGAAGAAGAGGAAGAAAAAGGACATCAGTATGAGGTGAGAGGAGCGTTTGGATTGCAGTTAAAGGGCTTGACTTGATGATTTACATTTTGTGGGTCAGTTACAGTCAAACCCCAGTTTAAGAACAACTGAGACATTTTTATAATACAAAGGTTGTGAAGGCTGATTCCAACACTGACTCTGGGGAACAGTGTCCTCAGTATGAGTTGAAACTATTGAATATTGAATGATTGAATGTTAGGCCCCTGTTTTCCTGTTTTGTTCTGAATGAGTGAACGAGGACAAAAACATGAAAGAAAACTTCACTCTGACTTCTTGCACGAAAAGAATTTTATTAGCAGGCTTGTTCTGCGGCTTTTCCTAAATTCTTGACCCGAAATGTCCGCCATTTTCATCCAACTCTTATTTCAAACATTCTCTGTATGTTTGCATGCTGTTCTATCTTTAATCAATGATGATGACCTTAATTCACATCCTCGAAACAATCTGCAGAAAGAGGAAGAAAGGAGTACTGAAGGTAGACCAGGAAGAGACGTGTGGAGACGGAGCGGAGGAGGGACTGCCTCCACAGGAAGAGGTGGCAAAACCCGCTGAGGTACAGAAGGATGATGATGACAGACAGAAGAAGAAATCAGATGACCTTTGGGCAAGTTTCCTGTCTGATGTTGGATCCAGGCCCAAAGAATCAGCACCTGCCTCACAATCAAATACCACACAGAAGGTAAATATGTTTTGAACCTAAATGTATGACTAATATGGTGTATGTTTTAAAATGGAAACACTTGGAGGGAACCAAACTCAAAACTTGTTAATGGTGCTTTCTGGTGTAAAGTCACAGGATACCATGTTCTAACCCAGATAATAGACGGTACTTAAAATACACCAAAAGGATCATCAGAGCATTAATTATCAAACCTACAGCATTTTCTGTACGTGTCTATATTTTTTTGTCTCTCCCTTAGACTGATTCTTTGGTTTTTATCCTCAGGATGATTCCTCAGTATTGAAGGTTGCACCTTTGAGTACAGAAACAAAAGCCTCAGAACCTGCTAAAGTCACCATCACTAAAGTTTTTGACTTCGCTGGAG
>NW_024043629.1:0-34691 GCF_014851395.1 Micropterus salmoides
TAGTATCTTCAACCAAGTCCAATTGCCCTTGATTTTAACCTTCTTTGGATAACTATGACCTGGATGACTGAGAACCTTCAAAGACAATGTGATTAGTTTGTGTGATGAACCTACAAAGACATATCATTTGAATGTAGAGCTCCTCCTTTATGAAGCTTTATATTGATTTTCATGTCATTGTTTAGCTGTCCACTCTTAACTTTCTCTCTGTCTTTTTCTGTTGTTCTTGATTCTACACAGGTGAAAGAGGATTGGAAGTATGTCGCCATGGTGATTGACCGCATCTTCCTGTGGATGTTCATTATTGTGTGCCTGCTTGGGACCATAGGCCTCTTCCTACCCCCTTGGCTAGCTGGCATGATCTAGCCTTTTTGAGAAAGAGTAAAAAATCCATAATCACCAATAGTTAGTAATGTATGACATTCAAAATGTAGCTGAACTCTACTTTTTGACTGGGAATGTGACTCAAGTTTGTGTGACTTGCTACGTTAGTGGCCTCATGAGGCTAACGCTCTTTACACAACACCAAACAAAAGGGTTTATCCTCTGTACAGCAGTCAGTTTAGGATGTCTTAGACTCAGCTTGCCAGGCTCAGCTGTACAGTCTTGGCTCAACTTTCATCTGTCCAAGCTGCATTTTGTCGGCCGTAGTTCCTCAACCTCACCTGTAATATTATTTAGGCTGTGTTTGACCCGAATGCTAACATTAGCATGTTAACGTACCCAAGAGTTAGCCATTTTTAACTTAAAGCTAGAGTGCTGAACTATTCGCAGTATACCTGTGTTTAAATCTAGTGTCTGTGGCCACGTTCCCGCACTGGCACACAGGTAGTGATGTGATTTATGCCAGCCAGCAATGATTGGTTTGCCTGAAGGGGGAGCAACCATAGCGACAGCAGCAACTCAGTATGGCAGAGCCTATACGTCATAAGCACGTGTCAGCAGTCTATATAATTACATTCACTGTCAGAAGAGGGAGACAAATGTTTCGCGCTGCAAGTTTAAGTTAATCAATTGTTGGATGTTGACATGGTAATGTTTAGCACGTAAGATTTGCCATGTTAGCGTGTCAATGTTAATATGCCAATGTTTAGTAGTAGTTATAGTTGTCTCATTAGCATGTTAGTTAGTGTAACATGCTACTTAAAAAGTGTGGTGGCAGCATCAGTGTTGGGTAAGGTGTAACATAGTAATCTTTATGTCTTAGCTAGGGTGGAATGATCAACATCATTTTGTCTCTGTGCCTTCAGTGGAGAGACTAGTCAAGATCAAGGGGGAACCTCAGAGTCTAAAAAGTGAAGCCAATGTGGAAGTGCCTTAAACCTGCATTCTTTCTAATGACCAGCAGGGGGTGACTCCACTGGTTGCAAAAAGAAGTCTGATTGTATTAAGCTTATGGAAAAAATTGCCCTTACTTCTCACTTGAATTATTACCTCAGTTAACACTTTGATAATGAGCTTATGTTCTTAATTACTAGTTTCAAGTCTTCTTCAATACCGCATGATGAAATTATGTTCCAATTTAGAGAAAAATACACCATAAAGCAGGCTGTGCTTTATTTTGTGATTGCTAGGCTATTACAGATACCTTTCAATCAGGATAGAGGCAAACTTGTTTTGGGGCGCTGTCGTGACATTTTGGTTGCCTGTAAATGTCTTAAATGGTCGGTTGTACTAAAAGACACTCAAAGGAGTTGAGCTGTTAATTTTTAACCAAATTTGTCGTATTTACATGTTTTCTTCTTAACTGTCCAACTAGCTGCTGGTATACCCAGAAACTGTCTGGGTTTTGTTTAAAGTTGTACAGGTTGTAAATAGAGGTCTGTGAGGACTGGACTCTGAGGTCACTGGGGCTAGCTGTTAATGGACAGTAGCTAAATACCTCCAATGCCTATAGGTTGGCTGCACCACAGAGTGTGAGAATATGGCGGCTTTGGAGTTTGTAACACAAGCTGAGCTAAGTAACTAATTACTGCTAGTGTTTAGTTACTAGTGAAGTGAAGTAATTCCATTTTTATTTTCCAATAAGAAATCAGTTTGATTAAATTTTCCACAAAACTTGCCCAACATTGCTCAGCAGCACTAGTCTATAAATTCATGTGATGCTGACAGGAACTCATTCAGCACTTGTGTGGAGAGTGGAAATTTTGATGAATGGTTAGTAATGCTTGATGGGCATGGTAAGGTGATCACCAAAGTCATTAGGATGCATCTTCTGGGGACACTTAATGTAGCAAATTTCACTGCAGTCCATGTCAATGTCATTTAAGATGTCAATGTCATTCAAATGTTGGACTGACACAGTGACTGACAAAAATTACGATGAGAAGCTGGGTTTTTGTCAGAAAAAAAAAATTCAGTCATGAACTTCATTCAATCTAAAATGGGATAGCTGTAAGTTTCTCAACTTTTTTTTTTAGGTTTGACCAACAGCGGCATGCTGTATTAGGAATAAATAGTATTTTTACAGGTTTCTCTTTCTGGCCATGCTGCCATGATTACACTTGAATGACAATATTATGTAATAAATACCCTTATGAAAACCTTTGAATGTCAGTCTACATAGCATTTATTGAGTGGTGTGAAAATTACTTAAGGCCAGCAACAGGTTGAGTCATTCCTGCAGTTCATCGTAATTCAGTTTTACAGCCTCATTATGTTATCCAAAATACAAATGCTACTGCTCATGCTCCTACATCTCTCTATTGTACAGTTTAACTGATGTAAGAGATAATTTAATCTTAACGTTAGTTATTAATGTCACTGTAACATACATAGGTAATCAGTGAGAAACAGTGAGTGATAATATGAAGAACAACCGAGTCTGCTGTATGCTCAAGGACCTCTCGTGGTTGCGGTGATCCACAATTTTTTAAAACCTATTTATGGACTGAGCCTATTATAAAGCTTAAATTTTCATCTTTTCAGCAGTATTTTCCATTAACAATCGCTACGCTAAAAACAAGGCTTACCTATTTCACCTTTTGCAGGCCACATTTTGGCCTTTGTTGTGGCTCAATAACTGACATCCATAGGAAAGTCTGGTCTCTTCTTGAATCGGACAATCTACACATTTATTCCATACTTGGTATGTTATGATCCACTTAAGTTAAGCATGATACGAGATGAATAAAGCCCCGTTTTTGTTATACACCGCCATTTTGACTGTAAGGAAGTTAGAAGTGACAATTGAGGGAGATTTAACTCTTCTTTGTTTGGGAGGGGCGAGGGAGGTAGGGAGGAATTTTATTTTGTGTGGTGTGATACAACAAAATGTTCTAAATAAATAAGTTTGGACTTACTGTCACTATTATTTTCCCTTACTAAGTTTACACAGTCTGCTCATTTACAATACAATTACACTATCCAATGCATCCTAAGGACATCCTAACACTTTATTAAGAACTTTGCATACATCTATATAAGAAAACATACACTATACTATACAAAAAATGTTGTCCCCTTCATTCCACCTCTCTCATGCGTACCCACTGGACACACAGCCTGCCCTTCACTCTCTGTTCCCCACCTACTTGCCCCCAGACACACCTTGTGTTGCTCTGCACTCATAGTGAGTGTACTCTGCTAGTTAAGGATTCCTACCATGTCAGTATATTTATGTACTGTATGCTGAAACACAATGCTATAGTGCTGCAGGGGGGACAAAGTGAAGGCAACAACTGTACGATATAATGCAGACCAATTCAACAGCCAAAAACAATGAGAGGAAATGCAGAACATCTAAGATTTACTATGCTCAACAGCAACAAGAGATATGTTTCAATGAACAGGCATTAATGTATGGTAAATATCATGATATTTATATCAATTGATTTACATGCTAGAATTTCACATTTAATAATAATATAATGGGCATAATGCAAAAATATGTGACTCTTTGAGTACCTTTGATATATATGATAACCCATACCATTGTTGTCTTCATCTCATAATAATTCTAACATATTAAAACTTGAGATACCGTATGTACTGTATATACTGTATGTAAAACACTTTTGAACAGCTGAATGACTGACAAACCTTTTGGTTTTGTCATCTTTACATTTCACTCAGGTTACTACTGACAGGTTTGAAAGAGTGAACGATTTACTTTAATAATCATTACACTATTCTTTCTTTTTCTCTGCGGTAAAACCTATGGTATTTGTCAAAAGACACTATTTTATATCTACAAGGATAATTCAATTTCTGAGCAGATAATTAAATCAATAACTCACCAATCACAAATGAGAACTTTACATTAAATAAAGTAAATAAAGTCTCTCTGAAATGACAGGATCCTAAACATACTGCCAATAGACGATCATCAATTTCTGTATACATGTTATACTACCTTGGTAAGAATATGCATCCACTTTTTTCCGAGTTGTCCATATCCACTGAGTTGAATTTAAGTAGTTTGATCAAAATAAAAATGATTGTGGGCAAATGTTATTTCTGACTGACAGATGTGAGAAAGTCGGATTTAAGCTTGATGTGTAAACTCAATGAAGAGTTTACAGTCCACTATGGGGCCGCTGGTTTGGCTAAGTTGGCCCTGACTCTGGCTTGGTCTACCGCATCCAACATGTTCTTGCTGTCCATAGCCAGAGAGTGTGCTGCAGCCAGCATCTGCTTCTTACACTCTTCCTTCAGAGAGGTGATGGAATTCTGCTGGGCCAGGCGCATTTTGCTGATCAACTCCGCCATGTCTTTGTTCAGCAGCTTCTGAGTGCCCTCGATCTGTGGGGACGGTAAACAAACATGACTTTTTTGGATGGGCACAATTGGCCTTCTTCACAGAAGAGATTACAGTAGAAAAACACGGGTCTAAATAAATAATAATAGACATGGGCACTATCTTTGTGAAGCTTCTAAACATTTTGGTTGAAATTGCTACACGGATGTGTTGAAGCAACTCAACTGCATCACATTATCAGCTGTTTGTGTGATTTTGTCCATGCAGCACATACTGTATGTGATCCTTACATACATTTTGTTGACCCACTGTGCACATGTCAGCTGGTTTTGTTTGAAGTAAGCAAGAAATTAATCAAATTTAATATTTTTTTGTGCCACGTTTTATAAATTGTTTAACACTGTGGCTTTGTAGAAACTGTTCGATTATGCAAGCTATGGATTTTGGGTGCGAGTAAACATTAAATGGCACGGGGTCAATAAAGAAAGGGAGCAAGGCAATTAGAAAACACAGCAAACAAGCTGCAGATAATATACCGTACCTCAGTCCTGACAGACTCGTGTAAGGTGGGCAGTATTTCATCCACACTGCGAATCAGATCTCGTAAAGCCATGCCTACAGACTGTGGAGGGAATTCATCAATTGTTTGACTCAATTTAGACACCTTAAATTTATAAACTGTCTACAGCAGCAACAAACTATAAAATGAAAGTTAAAAATATTTAATTTCTCTCAGTGTACCTGGACTACGGTGATATATTTTTCCGGCTGCACCTCGGTGATGTCATTCTTGAGTTGGACAACAACTTTGACCAGATTCATGACAGAGTTATACACTTTGTCGTCAGAGCGGTCGAGCTCGGCTGTGGGTGCAGGCTGAGTAAGAGGGAATAATGTGTCATTACTTTACACAAAGGATCACTGGACTATTTTAAATGCACGGTAACATCAATTCAACTAAAGGGTAACTTTATTTTCTGAACCTAGAAATCAATGCTATTAAAAATAAATTGTGTTTTCAGTGGTACAAATGCTAACAATACAGAAATGAAGTGAACTACCTGTGCTGTGAGCCGTGGGGGCTTCTCTGGAGCCACTGCAGGGCAGAAAGAGGAACAATAAGACAGACAGAGAAAGAGAAGACAAAAGACAGACAGAAGGACTCAAGAGGAATAATAGTATTCAGAAAATAAACGTGTAATGTGAGTAATGTGAGTTTCCTTTAAGCGCTTACCATTCTTGGCATCAGCTTCAGCGGCCTAAAAAGAATAAAAGATAAATCTCATGAGCACAAGAAAATACAAACAGCCTGTCTGAACTGTCACTGTCAAGATATCCAACAGCTCACAAACACTACAGACAATAATGCTCAAAGGTAATCCTAGTAATCATCAGAGAAATTCATTTCAGACTGAAATGTTATGAGATATAATTTATAATCCTCCAAAGGAAACTTTACAGAAATACAAGAAGGTTAAAGGAAAAGTTCCATGTTTTCACTTACACCATTGTATATCCACAATTTGTGATCACTCAATACCCTGTGATAAAATCTTGCTAATTAGTAGTATCCACTTTCACTAAATGTGCCTCATGTATTTCCCAGAATGCCTTATGATAACCTCAAAGAACAAGTTTTTGCTTGTAGTTATAAGAGTGATAATTGTATTGGATTGTTGCAAATAAATAAAAGTGCATCAATTAATATATTTGTGACTGGAGGACAAGGTAAAACATGTATTTTTTGTACCCTTTTAATTAAGATATTGTATTATTTAAATATATATGTGTATTGATATTATAAATGTTATATTTCTTAATTAAATATATGAAGAAGAGTGATCACACACTGCCATCATTGCACTTCCACAGGATTGATTACCAATTTAAATAATCAAGCTTACTTTACAGTTGCTTTTTGGTAACTGGAAATAAACTTAAAATACTTACACATCATGGTTGACTTCGCAAACTATTATATGTTGTGTGACGTCATGCTGAATTTTGGTCACTACATTTGGTCTGAGCTACATTGCCAAGAGCTGTTTGGCTAACATGTCCCTTTAATCTGGCTCTGAAATCAAAGTTTGCATTTGTACCTACCACAGGGCTGATAGGGTCCTCTGGTGCCATGGGGTCCTGCAAAAGAACAGGCAGGTTCATTTTATAGAATATGGACATGGACACAAAAAATAATAATGTTCTGTTTCCTACCAGGAGTCTTTCCTCCTTCTCTAGCCACTTTTTATCCTCCATCATCTGCTCTTTCTGCTGGCGGAGAGTGTCCTGCATGTTGTGTCTCTCTCTCTGCCACAGGAGCTGGGCGTCCTCTTTGCTGTTTGGTTCCATTCGGAGAAACTCGCCCTCCTACAGCATCAGGGGAAGTATAACAGAAGTATGACTGATTAACAGCACTTCTTCTTTGGTCTCTTAATGCATTCATTTTTTATCTTACATGTAGTGCTTTAGGTTTATGAACGTTTGAACACTTGACTTCAAACGTAAGAAAACTGACAGACATGCACACAGCTGAGTATTTCTTACCCCCACGCTTCGACGCCGAGGGGACCTGATGGGCAACTGAATAGTGTTCATGGAATCGACAGGGGTCTGATATTCACATGGGCTAGCCAGGTCAGGTGAGCTGGCACACAAAGCCTCGTTCAGCTGCACAGATACACACACACATACACACACACAATTAGATAATAGATAATTGTCATCTTGGAGGAAGCAGGTATCTATAGAGGTTACTTAGGTGAACAACTGTACCTGAATGTGTAGACCAACATTGAGCGTGTTCCCAAACCGCGATGGTTTCATTCTCGAAGGCTACAGTAAATATTGAAAAGATGTATTAAAAGTACATGTGTTGCACTTGAATATTGTGCCACTTTGTAACATATAAGAGTGTCTCTTTTATCATACCTTGGGAGGAGGCTCGTGAAAAGTGAGCTTGGCGTCGAACAATTTTGTGGCGCGCGCTCTGTTCCTCTCTCTCTCCACTTCCTCCTCCTTCTCCATCTTGTGGACATCACTGACAGTTTTTAGACAAGAAGTTACATCATGTCATGTCATTACAGAAAGGTAATCGCCATTGATCCAACTTGTGAATGTGTTGTTTCATCATCATAACCAGATGGCTCCCCTATCTTTATTGTCATCCTGTGAAATCCTGTGAGAGTTCATTTTTCCATATTTCATAAAGAAATACCTAATCTTGACCACCAGCTCAGTGAAGTTTGGTCTCTCTCTGGGGTCGTAGGACCAGCAGCGGGTCATGAGTGAGTAGAGGGCAGGAGGGCAGTCATCAGGCTTGGGTAGCCTGATTCCCTGCTCCAGTTGGTTGATCACGTCTCTGTTCTCAAGCCAGAAAAATGGCTGCTGCCCACGGCTCATTATCTCCCACATGCATACAGCTATCGGGCAATGCAAACAGAGAAACACAGAAATGACATTTAAAGGACTTCAGCCTCAATGTAACTGTGCTGGTGTTGTCTTAACTAAATCACTTAATTAAATGTGTAGACTAAAAAAAATTTATAATAAATTTAGTTGATAAAAAAATCTCAAAACCTCATGGAAATAATGTGTTTATTTTATGTATAAAAAATGTCTCCTGGTTCAAAAGCAATACTTTCAGATTGCCACCTTGTTCATGGTAGTTCACTTTTTCTATGCCTTGAAAGTATTGACAGTTTGATTAAGTTCCAGAAAATGTTTTCCTTTAGGGGTGGAAATTCAATTGTCAAGTTGTCACCTTGTATTTTCCAAATACAAGCCAGTATTACATTGGGCATATCAATAATAAGGAACATTAAGCTGGTTATGCCTTGTTTGCTTTCTCTTTCTATTAGGCAAAAATGTGAAGGTGTCTAAACAAAACATCCATCATTTGGGGCCTGACATAAAGAGCTCGATCAAGTCATTTCTACAATTTCATTAAAACATGCACTGACTGTTGAAGATCAACCAGCCACCTGCCTTTTGTCATGTTTGAGGATCAGTGTGCTTTCCTGTCTTGTGCCTGAACCCCCTAAATGTCTTTGCACTGAACTGTTGTACTGTATGTTAGTGTATCACAAGCTCACCAAACATCCACACATCACTAGCTGTGGTGAAGCGTCTGAAGTTGATGGATTCTGGAGCCATCCACTTGATTGGCAGCCGAGTAACAGACGCTGCAAAGAAATGGGAGAGGTTGGTATTTTTCTATCAACATTTTTTCATTTTTGAACAGGAATATAAAGAGGTGTGTTTTATGTTCCCTCTTTACTAGTTCATCTATTTCGACAAGGATACATGTACAATATTTCTTCTGTGCTATTTGGTTTAATCTGACAAAATGCGAAATGAGTCCTAAGAAAAACTAGTGCAACAATGAAATCAGCTTTTATTTTTCTGCCTCTCTGACCTTTGTAGTACTCTTCATCCTCAATGTATCTCGACAGACCGAAGTCTCCGAGCTTCACACAGTCTGGACTGGCGACTAACACGTTCCGAACAGCAATGTCTCTGACAAATAAGATGGAAGGACAGGTTAAGGTTTATGTGGGTACAGATAAAGATGAAAATGTAGATAAAAAGTAACCTGGTGCCGAAATTATCACTTGACTGGTAACATGATGGAGACTGTCTGTCTTGGGCAGAGCAGAGTGTCTTAAATTACCTTAAACTCTTACTGATTGGTCTGAATTTTAAAAATGACTGCAGTGCTGCCACGACCGCAGCAGCAAATAACACAAAAGGAAGGTTTGCATTTTCCACACAGGCTGGAACTAATTTCCTTTTTGTCTGCGTTTTCCCTTCACAGGAGATTGAATCCACGAGTGGCTGCTTTGCTGCCTGAAAACTGTTGATAACATTCTGCAGAAACAACTGAGTGAAGCATTCGCTTTTCTGGCATCTCACATTAACTTTCTGTAATGCTGTGTCTTAGTATACACATTTCAAGTAAAAATAAAAAGGTTTGTTACTGCCACTACCTTATATGACTCCGCTTACATTCAGAAGCTGTTTTGGCCTGTTGTTTTTACATCAGACGATAGGACTGTTAATCTTCCATTTTCCTTTCCATTCCAGTAAATTAAGACTGTGCGATAAAACCCAAGAAATCTGATCAGATCTCAGATATGTCCAATTATTTCAAGAACATACTGTAACTCAGCGTGATCGGCCCAGAACATAACAGACTGTGCCTCTTTTCTTATGACAGTAACAAAGGGCCTAATCAATTATATAAAAGACTATGGCTGGGCATTAATTAATTAACACCAACAATTATTTTATACGCAGGATAAGCTGTTGACGATGGATGGATGGAAGGATGGTTATTTTGAAATCGCAGAAAATCATGCGATTAATCGGGATAAAAAAATTAATCGTTGCCCAGCACTATAAAAGACCTTTTACTCCTACTTAATCAGTTTCAGCGAAGACATGCTGTGCTAGCATTATCCCTTCATACACAATTAGTGTAAGTTAGCTGGTCAGCTGGACTTAGTAGTGCTGTCAAAGTGGCAACTTTGTCATCATCCCAAACAACAATTATATTACACACATGAGGCGTTGGTTTTGTGCATAACGTTTTAGGGGACTCATTAGCTAGTTTTCTAGATTTATGTGGCTAAGTTCACTGAACTTTTTTCTTGTAGAACAATAAGCTTACAACTTGCATATTCACAATATCTAGCCTTCAATTACAGGCTTACTACATATGTAACATACTGTCCATGTTACATACAGATGTTACAATATGGGTCCATCAATTTACAGTTGATTGGAAAAACTGATGTGAGTAATTATTTGATCGTTTCAGGATAAGAAATATAAACGTGCTTATGCTCTGTGTTAGAAAATTTCCCTGAGATAAAAAACAGCATAAACTGTTGTATTTCCACTTCCAGGACAACAACACAACAAATGAAAGGAGCTTCTCACCTGTGTACCACATTGACCCCTGAGAGGTAGACGAGAGCTTTGCAGATCTGCAGGCTGAACAGCACCAGAGTTGTATTTGTCAGTGTTTTCTGGTTCTGACTTAGGTAGTTCCCAAGCTGCAAAAATGTTAGCATTTAATTAAGACAAGCTGCAAGGCAATCATACGTGACTCACGCCAGCACTGTGCAATATTTCAGTGGGCTGTAGTCATATTTTGTGTGAATCCTGTCAAGCAGAGTAATGTTCCCTCAAACTAAAAATACATTAATTACACAGTATGACTGCATTAAAACTGAAAAAAGATTGGCACTAACCTCTCCATACTGATAAAGCTCCATGACAATCCACACTGGATTCTCCTCTGTGATTCCAATAAGTTTGACATGTGCTGGTGATTGAGGTTCTTCATAATTACTGGTAAACACACAACGTTCACATGTTACTGTCACTGTTGTCGCAGTTATTTTATTATTTTCTACACCTTTTCCAAACTACCTGCTTCACTCATGAACTTCTCCATCACGTCAGGTGAACAGTCTTTGCAGGTCTTCACCGCCACGTTAACCTTTTCGCCATTCTGTTAAATCAACACCCAAAAAAGAGACAGCGACAAATATTTCAACGGAAACGAGTACAAGCATTTATGCAAACAGCACATTCTGTACACAGTATGGCCTGTTTGAATCTTGTAGAATGAACCTACTATAGAGCTCAAATGATTAGTCGATTAAGTTATTTGATAAGTTGACGCACAGCAACTGTTTTTATAATTGTTTGAGCCATTTTTCAACAAAACTTTCTCATGTTCCAGGATTTGCTGCTATTGTATGTCTTGTGTGATGGTAAAGCAGTATTTTGGGGGTGTATACTGTTGGTCGGACAAAACAATCTAAAGACCTTAACTTGGGCTTCAGATTAGTGTGGTTTTCACTATTTGTTTTGAGAATTTATAGACCTAACAATAGCGAAAATAATCAGCTGATTAAGACCTACTACCGGTATACATGTAATGCAATTCAACATTCAAACAGCAGTTTGAAAGGTTTAATATTCTGTAACTACATAGTTTTATGCAGCAATTGAGACTCCTGGTAACATAAATATTTCTCTAACAAGCTTCCCACCATTTTAATCTATTATTAGTTTACAGATAGTTTTTGCTGTTAGTATAGATATACTTCAACTAGGAAGATACACTTACGGATTTTTTGTAAACTCCATCGTAGACTTCCCCAAAAAACCCCTCACCAAGGATTCGGCCAAGAACAACGTCACGTCGGTCGATCCCGTACTTAACAACTACAAAGCAAAATCTGAATTAATGAAAGCTCAAAAGTGACTTCCCACAGTGATAATTCTGCAAAAGACTTGAATACAAACTTAGAACAAACCTGATTTTGGCCTTTCATCGTTAATCTCGCAATAGATATCTGAACCTGAAAATAAAAAAGAAAGACAATTTTTTTTTGACCTCACGGCTTCTATCACTATGCTGTTACTTGTTTTTGTAAGATAGTGACATAAAGGTGTAGCTTTTTTTTGGAAATGAACATCCCATGTCTTGCATTACACACAGAGGTAATGTAAAACTATGAAAACTGTCAGCTCACCCATACTGTGTCTGGAAGATCCAGTGTCTGTGCTGCTCCAGAGAAAAGATAGAATGAGAGAAAGCCCCGGTCATAAATTTTTAAATTATTGCTCCTCAGAGCGCTGACAGAATGATCCAATATAACCGCCTTACTCATCAATAACTGTAACTTTTCATTTCATATTACAATAAAAAAAAGAATGAGTACAGCTTGGAGTACACTGAGGCTGGGAGAGAGCACAAATCATTCAAAGTCATAAAACAGCCAAAAGCCCCTCACCTTTTAGGAATCTCAGGTAGGGAACATCTTGCATTGGCATCTAGAACAGAAATTAGTAGCGATAATTTCAGTTTAAATAATAGATTAAAAAGCCTCTTGTGCAGCTTTTTAGGCACCCAACTATGCTCCGTTCCTAAAAACAACATATTCATGCCCTTTATTGCTAGCAATAAACAATAAAATAAAGGGCATGAATATGTGGAGCTTTCACCACTGTGATCCGAACAAGTGACTGAGTCGTACAAACCTCTATTTGGTCGGTAGATAATGGTATCTTCTGTGTCATTTTCCAAGCGGCAGTAACCATCAATAAGGTCCATCATGTTCTCTGCCATAGGGACCGTGGCCACATTGATTGATAGACGCTATCAGAAAGAACAAAAGAGATTATTACAATGTCAGCACATGTACCCGGTCAAATTTCCTGTGCAGACGCTCTCTATAGTGAAGGTACTTGCTAATTTTAGCTATTCTGATTCTGTACAAAGTACTATTGTATAATAAGATTGATAGTGTTATTGTGGTACTTACTTGTTTGGCCCCTTCTATATCGAAGTTCACAAGAGCCTTGCCATCACTCTGAGATAAGCATTGTATTTTCTTGATCTGTTTGAAGTCGGCTAGAAAAACAGCCTGAGCACAAACAAGAGTAATACAATAAGTGAAATTATGATGGGGCTGATTAGATTTGACAAACTGTGTTAGACATACAGTGATGTAGCATCCACTGATGGCTGTTAACAAGGTCAGGAGATATGGTATGTATTGACTTGAAAAATCCAGCATGAATTAATTTATATTATCAGACTTTCAGAATGCAACAGCGGTACTTTCAGAAATTATATAATTAAAGTTATAGTTTGACATTTTGGGAAATATGCTTGTTCGCTTTAGATGTGAAGATGTGAAGAATGATACCACTCTCATGTCTGTAAGATAAATGTGAAGCAGCCAGTTAGCTTAGCTTAGGCTTCACTAACAGGACCGCGCCAAGTTAGAGGTGGTTTATGTGATCATGTTTATGATGAGGGGTCGAGGGAAGGTGGATGAGAAGGTCGTATGTGCTACTGAGAACCTGGGGGTCGAGACTCAGGGTGGAGACTCGTCTCTGTAGAGACTCGCTGTGGAGCAGCTGATGGATCGTCCCCCCGTGGTTCCTTGGAGACTGAAGGAGCTAGATGAGGCCGTATGGAGCCTTTCTCAAGGGATGGGGGGTTTAGAGAACTGAGACAGTGAGAGAGAGTTTGGGCGATCTTATGTATGTGGCGGTGATTGGATTGCAGGTGTGTGTGATGGGACACGGCTGGTTTAATCAGTGAGGGGAAAGAGGGAGGCGTGGTCCTATTCCTGAACCTCAGTTTACATAACTCCATTAAAAACTGAAGGCACAGGGAAACAGCTAGTCTGGCTCTCTCCAAATATAACAAAATCCAGCAGGAAAAAATCTCACTAGGTCACACCCTGTATCTAGTTTTTTTCATCTGTACAAAAACGAAGTGTAAGCATGACATGTTGTGGTTTTACGTGGTGTTGTGTAACACTGACTTTTTCTTGGCCGGAAGTGGTTGTCAGGCAACCAATGAAGACTTCAGGAAGTCACGGTTAATTATTGAGCTTTAGAGGTGCTGGTGAGTGTATTCTGTTTTCAGTCTTTATGCTAAGCTAAGCTAACCAGATGTAGTTTTTACCTTTCAGATAGGGAGTGGTATCAATCTTCTCATTTAACTCTTGGGTAGGAAGCAAATGAGTGTATTTCCCAAAATGTCCAACTATTCATTTAACAAAACTTAACTCAGCAAGATAGATTAGATATACAAAACTACACACTGTAACATCGGATGAAAGCCCTCAAATTGTCAAAGCCCTCTCAAGTAACACCTAAATCTTCACCATGCTTACCGCTGAATTCTTCTGCGTGCGTTGGCGAATTCCCCTTCCACCGATGACCAGCTCCACCGACAGACTCCAGCCTTGCTGTTGACAAGTGAGAGCGGTTAAATGTTTGCGATATTAATGTGAGCAAGAGCAGTGTAAGGTTTGGAGCTCCTGATGTTGATAACCAAGACTATCATAGGATTTAGTGGTAGAGACCTTTTTCGTTGCTCAGTATCATGCTGAACATGTTCCACTCACCACTAGTTCACATGGGAAAACCTCTTCATCAAAATTGCTGAAATCTTTGAGGGTCTCAAAAAACTTGACCATACAGTCGTCCTCCTTGAGTGTTGCGTACTGCTGAAATGTTTGCTGGATCAACTTCCGCAGAGGCTTTGACTGGATCACAAACAGGGAAATTTTGTGTTTTATGTCCACTCTGATGGTCTACCACCCAGTATTAATAAGGAAAATAAATGTGTGGTTGTCTAGAATTTAAAACATTAGTATAGCTCACCTTCATGCTGTTAATCACCTGTTGAGGAAAGAAAAGTTCCAGGCCCACTTCTTTTCTTCATTTGTAAAGCAAATTTCAGAAAAATAGTATGAATGAAATAAAGAAAAAAGCCAGATTATAACATCATATGTTTTAAATGTCATCAAGTTTTTTAGTGAACTAAGAAAATGGTAGTAATGCAAATTATCCGGTGGGGCTTTTTAAAGGGTTTGATTACATTAAGGCTCACTATCTACCCATACAGAGTAATTGTCTGAGTGAAGTTGTGTCACAAAAAATCACAGTTACAAGATTATGGGAAAATAACAACTTACTCTAGCAGCTCAAAGTTAGACTTCTTCTCTAGACCTTTTGAATTCATGTCTTTATAGAACCTCCTGTAAAAAAACAGAGTACAAGGAAACTATCTCAGCAACTAATTCATTCTATACAACCAAATGTCCTTCATCCTAAACAATAAGTTACACTGCCATCGCTAAATGAAAAGTTTTACCAACCAGCAAGAGCAAAAGAATAAGAGGAATGCAGTGACTTACCTGATCTCCAAACAGCCAAGCTGCAGCGCCATCCCATCACTGACCTTACTGGCATGATACTGCATGTAATCATTGCGCACCTGTCGTAGAATGAAACAGAGGAATCAGATATACCACTATAAACTACAGTAATACTGGATTATTACACTACTGTGAAAATTATTTGGATATAGTGCTGGATGATAGGGCCAAAAATGTTATCACGATAACAAATTTTATATCATTCGATATCTATAATTATCACGACAAACCATTATTTCTTTCAAGTTTAAAGGCTGATTTTTGCTCCTCAGCGAAAGCTGAAGAAACCAGAATTAATTTAATTGTGGTCAGAACATGACAAACAGAACAGAACATTCAAAACAATCATGGTTTTAAAAAATATGCATGAGTAAAATTAAGTAAAAATCTTTTTTTCAGTCCCTTTTACTCAGTAAAATAAATATCTTATAAGAAAAAATAAGTGCTGATTTGCATATAATTCAAATGAATTAGATCAATCATTTAATAAACATTTGTTATATTGTTATTGAGGGAAATTATATCGCAATAATTATAATTATTGTTTAATTACCCAGCCCTATTTCTGTTATTTTTTTCCCACTTCCCATGACAGGCTGTTTTTATTTTGATTATACTGCACAGATCATGTACTGCTAAATGCTGAAAGAAGGTGATGGCACATAGTTTATAATAGCTTGATGATTATTCAGCTTTTCTGCAGAATCAAACGGTATCCTGCAGGCCGGTAACAAATATTTTGTGGCCCTGTATGGTTTTGTTTTACAGTAATGAAGGTTTTATATTATTACATGTAAATTTGTTTTAAACAAAAGAAGTGCCACCTGCATAAACAGCAGAATAAATAATTAAATCAAAGACTGAGTACACTGTAGCTTATTACCTGCTGGTAAAAATACACTAGTGTGGACCTGTCATCTTTGAATCTTTCCAGGAAATTGACGGGTATGTATCTGATACGAAGGTCATACCTGCATTGAAAAACAAAACAGATATCAAATGCCATACTTCAGTATCAAAATACCATAGATGTCTTCCAACAGATAGAAACAACATTCAAAACACTCGTTCTACAAGATAAAATCTGATACAACTGTCCTTGTAATCAATCTGTACCTCCACTCAGCCTCCACGTGATGGCTCTCATAGCGTTGTTCCATCTCGCCGACAGTCAGATCTGGATGCAGCCAGTGAAGTTCTTCTGACTTCAGGTGCTTCAGCAGGAGACCGTAGCATCCCGTGTGTTTGATGTTCGGCCCCAGTCGACCGCTGATCAGAATCGAACGAATGATTGCCTGAAGGAGATGGAACGAGATATATTCCCCTAAAAAAATTTATTATGAATTTTTAGCCTTGCTATTTATTGCACTTGGTTGACACCTGCTTCATCTTTACTTGTACAGGCTAACAAATTAGCCTTAAAATTGATGAGAGGAAGTTCTGGAAATAACATGTTAAACTTTTATTTATGCCTGTTGCTGTAAACTCAACAATGAAATAAGATTATTTGTTCACTGATTAAGGATTTATTATCTTTCCGGAACAAGGCCAAAAAAAGCAGATTTCTGTCTCAATTACAAAACACCTCCTCCAACATTGACGGGTCATCTTTGAATTTATAATCTAAACTAACTCAGATAAGATTCCCATCTTTTTACACTCCCCTCCCCATTTTTTTTAGATTACTCTCACCCTGATTTGCCAGGAGCTGTCACATTTAACCAGCTTGAAGTTCTTGCCCAGGTTGTTGTTGGTGCAGAAGCACACTTTGAGGATCTTGACGGGCCCTCCATCCCCAGTGAATTGCAATTCAGGGTTGGGCTCTGGGTCACTTTGTCTTGGAGTGGGCACCTTCCAGGACAGGGTGTCACCGGACATCACCTCATACATTCTCAAGGCTGGGTTGGCACCATCATATCCACACAATCCTTGCGACAAACAAAGGAAAAATACTTAAATTAGAATGTAAAATTAGTAGTGAAACTTCAGGTAACTTGCCTCATCATAGTACTACAGTCATGCTACTCCTCACACTGTTGTGATCTTGTGCCATGTGTCTATGACTCACATCATTTGATTCTGAGATCTGCTGATTACATTCCTTCCTTGATTTCAAGTGTGGGCCTGTGTGATTCATAAAGCAAAATTGTGAGAGCGTGGAGACACATCTAACATCTACATCAACGAGGAAAACTCCTTTAAAATCCATCTTCTCCCTGAGTGCAAATATAACTTAAACTTTAATACATATCTGTTGAAAATGCAATGAAAGTGACAACGAAATGTCGTAAACCAAAGCAACACCAAAATCTACTAAAACAACAGTGAATAACAGAGTGATGATGACTAACCGACCCACGTCCTAGCTCTGGGCCATTATGCAGCTTGTGTTAATCGAGGTGATAAAACCTCCCAATGTAGCAGAGAAGCAGCTCTTCATGTCCTCCTTAAAACAATAGTTTGACATTTTGAGAACCACTCTTACTTGCTTAATTGCAAAGCGTTAGAAGAGAAGACTGATGCCACTCTCACATCTGTCCATTCAATATCCTAGATTAAACCCTACTATACTATACTATTCTATACCATATTACATTTGATATTCTATGTTATATTGTGGCACTATACTAACTAGGCTATAGTATTATGATATACTTTTACATTGCACCTTATACTATATCCTATATCCCATACTATACTATATTGTACTATACTGTACTAGCCAATGCTATACTATATTATACTGTCTTCTTTCTACATTATATACTATATTTCTATTATGATTCTATATTAATACAGACAAGCGTATCATTACTTAATCACATCATATGTTATTCTGGTGTACACTGTTTACATTTATATGAGACTTGCTGCTATTAATTGACACCACTGTCCCTTAACCTTGTCGTTTTTTATTTATTTATTTTTAATTTAATTTAATTTATTGTGTTTTTATTGTATTGTTTTAATTTCCCTATTTATCTGTATTTATTTCTGTCTTTGTGTTGCTGAAACAACTTAATTACCCCCCATGGGGATCAATAAAGACATATCCTATCATAAGATAGAGCCAGGAGGTGGTTAGCTTAGCTTAGCATATAGACTGGAAACAGGGGAAAACAACTAGCCTGGCTCTGTCTCAAGGTAACAATATCTTCCCACCATAACTTCAAAAACTTACAATTAACACGCTGTATCTCCTCTGAGGACTGAAAAACGCACATCTAGTGGCCGTTCACGTACACTGGGCATGCGCGTGCCGGTGTAAACATGAAGCAGATGGTCTACTCTGTAGTTACAGATGATTTGGCAAAAGAATAAAGTGCTAAAGACGAAGAACCACACCAGATTTTATTTTGCATGGACCAGTAACAGGCTGTGACTGCGGCTGTTGCAAAGTAAATACGGGAACAAGTGTAGGCTAGGAAGTGTTATTTGCAAGTACAAAATATTATAATAAAAATACCAAATCAAAAACTCTGTCAGTAGCGTCGTCTTTCTACGTAGCATGACTTTTGAGACCCAGTCAGAGAGCCAAACAACATTTTTGCCTGTCCGCACTGAAACGCTCTCCAGAGTTTTAAAATGAAAAACGGGGTCGACAGCATTTTCAAACTTCTCCGTTTTAGGTCTTCGTTTTCGCTGTTTTAGTCTGTATGGGAGGTGCAAACCTAGCAAAAGTTCTCCGTTTTCCAACAAAAACGCAGTAGTGTGGATGGGGCCTCAAACACATTAATCCTTTAAACAAACAAGACACAGCCTGTTAGCTAGAAAGCTTTAGAGGTGCTAGTAGAGGAATGTTGTTACCTTTGGAGTGAGCCAGGCAAGCTGTTTAGCAATGCTAACCGGCTGCTGGTGACAGCTTATTTACAATACAGACATGAGAAGTCTTGGGAGAAAGCGAATAAGAGCATTTCCCAAAATGTCAAACTATTCCTTTAAGGCACGAATACCTCATAAAACATACAGCCAAGCAACAGGAGATTCTTCTCCAACCACCTAGCTTTAAACAAACACGGGGATGGTTACTGAAGATCGTAAAAACCTTAGCGCACAGCCACAATCACAGACAACCAAAATCTTTTCTTTCTTTTTTAGGTCAGACTTTCAAAAAAAAAAAAAAAAAAAAAAAAAATCAGGACAATACGCCTGTCTTCGCCGTAAGAACCCAAAACATCATTCTGACTCTCCACTCCTCACATTAATGTTCTGCCCTGTCAATCAAACAATCTGAGCGCAAGTTGACTCAGCAAACACAGATAAATACTTAAGAACAACCTTGACAACACACCTCACTATGAGGTCGAGATTTCAGCCGGTTACCCACCTCACAATAGCATCTGTCAGAAAAGTGCCTCTGGCTGTCAGAACGTGTTCTCTCATAAATAAAGCTCCATGCTGTTAGTCGGCTGTGAGGGAGCTGAGCTGTGTTAGTTTCTCTCAGGGTTTTCCGCTGCTGTTGGACGGGATCGTGTTTTGTTAGCCTGAGGCCATGAATTCCCCAGCAGGGCCGTGTGGGTGTGTTTGTGTGTAAACGTGTGTGCGTGTGTAGTGAAAAAGCGAGGAAGAGGAAGAGAGAGACAAGATCAGCATGCAGCACGGCCAGCATGTTGCACCATCACCTGGCTATGGGAGGCCTGACAAGAGGGAACTGAGGAGGTAGAGGCTGAAGGTTAAGATTACTTCTAAGAAGAAAAAAGGCATCCATGGTTTAAAGTATGCGGGGCTATACACACATGCCTTGCCTCACACAGAAGAAACAATGAGTAATCATAGTGACATATATATTTATACACACTTACACACACATTACAGATGGCTACAAATGCTCAGATAATATTGCTGTGACAAAATATTTCAGGTTTCACATCTATAGGAGAAATGTGGAATGACAGAAAAAATAATGGAGACTATCAATAAATGGCTTATTAGATAGATAAAAAAGTAAAGTGTTTCTAGCTGAAATTTTCAACTATGTCAAACAACACCAGCGACAAATTGCATAAATCGGAAAGGTTGCTGTGAAGATCAGGATATGTTTTCTCTGTCAGTGTTCCCTGTGAGATCTAGTCTAGTTCAGGTAACATGTTTGTGAGACTTCATTTTTGTCTAGGTTTAGTCTTTAACACTTTAACACTAAAAACTCAAAACAATGAGGCATAGATACAGAAGTGGGGCCACCATGCACGATACCAAACCCTGGGACTGGCCTACATGGAATTCATTAATGTTTCTGGGTTTGTTTGTTTTTTTAACTTTATTTATTTAGGGATGTTTCACTTTTCTTATAATTGTATAGAACTAGCACTCTACCAGTTCATTTGTAAGCAGGGCAGTCTTCTCAAGCAGACAGAACACTCACAAAAAGTAAACAAATATTATGCACAAAACAATATAATGCAAAAAAAGCCCCTGATTAAAAAGTTTTGTTTTTGTTTTTAACAGCTCTCTAGTGTTTTTAAGTGAACAAAAGCGACACTTTCCAAGCTCGCAGTGTTGTTGCCTCTCTCACACACTGTCATGCTGGCACTTGACTTGTTGTGCTAACAACTGTTCCTGAGGGAGATTTTTTTATCACAAACTGAGACCGAGGTAGAGTGAACTAACAACTAACAACACTACAACAAACTGAAAATATTCATTAGTCTAGAGTTATTCCTGCACATCACTACTGCCGTTCTTCCATTTCAGAACTGTTGTATCCAAATTAGAAATGTACAGTATCTACTGGGGAGATGAGATGGTGAATGACAGGGACTGATTCAGGCCAACAGATTGTGACAAATGAGAATGAAATTCCACAGCAACCAGTGGAAAAGCAACTAACTTCAACAAGGCTGCACTTGAGAGAAAGAGGAGGCTGGACAGAAAAGGCTAGAGTCATTTTGCAATAGAGAATGTCTTAAAGTAATAAGTCTCACCGCACACATTGGGGGAAATGTTAACCACACTGTAAACCTGGTCAGCGCTACTTCTTTTGTTTGCTTGTCATGTGGGCATGACCTCTTTTCTGAAAACTAACTTGTTCCTTTATTTGGCTTCTTTCACAGTTCAACAGCCTTTTAAAGGAGCAGTGTGCAGGATTCAGCGGCATCCAGCGGTGAGGTTGCAGATTGCAAAAAACTGAAAATCCCTCGGCTCACACTCCCTTTCCAAGCGTGAGCAGAACTTAAAAGTGGCCACGAATCTCACGAAAGACACGAAAGGACCTCTCTAGAGCCAGTGTTTAGTTGTCCGTTCTGGGCTACTGTAGAGCCTGACCAATACTAAAGCACAGCTGACTGTGTCAGCCAGTTGCTATGTTTTGTGCTAGATTTGTGGTTCCATATGCTGTGTTGCCAACAGGGGAGTTGCAGCGTGCCCTCTGGTGGACAAAATGTGCAATCACAACACTCATAACGTGATTGATGGATCCCTCTTTATATTTACTTTTAAATTGTCATTTACCTGCTGTTATGAACACCGATAACAATTTACCTGCAAATAACTGAAATTGGTCAATAATATCGGCACATCAACATACTGATCTGTCTCTAGTACAGTCAAGTCTAACATGGCAGTGCAACATGGCGGTCTCTGTGAAAGATGACCTGCTCCCTCTGTAGTTATTAAGGGCTTATTCTAAAGTAATGAAAACACAACAATTGTTATTTCAGGTGATTATATGCTAATGAAAACATACTAATGTATAATATATTTAATTTCTGCCATATTCTGCCAATAAATTCTCCAAATGGTACACACTGTTCCTTTAAATTATGACAATTTGATTAAGTTCAACTGTGAATTCAATATGCAAACCAGTGCCCAAATAAATGGTTGTTCATATACTTGCTGCCAGGCCTTTATTGCTACTTAAGGCAATGCAGCTAATTATATTCAGTCCATTCAGGGAGTTCCTACTGATTTTTTTTAACTCCCAAAATATCATTATCGGCCTCAAAAGTCCAGTAGCAGTCATGCTCTAGTTCCTACACATGTTCAACCTTTGACAGTCTCTCTGCTGTCTGTCTAACTAAACTGCACAGTGGCGCAATGGAAAACACACTGCCAGAATCTGTCATGACATGCTGAGATGCTCCTGACTGTATTAAGATCCATTCCACCCATAACTGTCATCAAATGCTGTTTGTGGGTAACGACATTAAAGGAGAGGTGTCTCAGAAATCATATCACGCTACCCAGCCAGCTGAAGAGGCTCTATCAGAATTCATTTTCTTTTCAAATGTAATTTGAGAAAAGGATGTTATTAAGATTTTTTAAAATTGCTAAACACTGAATTAAACAGCATAAAGAGAGCAACTCTCCCCTTTTTTTTTAAAGCCAGAGTTATGCTATAAATTATAAAACCACTGTAGTTACAGAGAAGCCTCTTTTCCTGGTAGCTGCTTGTCAACACAGGCAGGCACTGAGACAGGCCTTCTCTCTAAACAGTGTTGAGGGTCTGCATATTGCAACTTATGACCCCAGGCACTGGAATGCAGTTGGCTGCTTCTCCACCTGCACAGACTTGCTTTGATAATGAACAAAGTTCTCTCTCTGTGTCAGAAAATGGCACTTACCACTTCACATGGTGCCCTTATAATCAATTCATTACCGTGGAAATACAGTTATCCAAGTTTCAAAGCCGAGTTTTACGTTTTACATGGTCCCACCAAAAGTTTTAATCGTTTTAAAAAGGAAAACTACACGTTGTTTATAACCAGCTCACCGACAATCTGGACTTTTAAGTTCATTTAATGGTTTAAATGGATACCTGTCTGTTTATTGCGTTAACCTCTATAAATGTGGGCCTTTTGCAAGCCCTTGTATTAGTTGTAATCAGCTCACATCAGCAGAAGTAAGAAATCTCTGTGCTGAAATAAACACAAACATCTATTAATCGTTTTACCTGATTCTGAATGAATTCCTCTCAAGCTTGACAGAAAGTGTTATTCCTCACGGAGAGCCCAGGACTGACAGTTTGTGTCTCACACTGTTGGTCGAGCAGGAGGCGGCAGGTGGCCACTCCCTCACCTAAGCTGTCCTGCCGTAAGGTGGGTCCACTTCCTTATTTCAGGAATCTCATATACTAGGAATATGGCGGATTTCCTCTTATTCTTCCCGCAAAGTTTTCAAAATAATCTCTTGTCTTTGTCTGCTGAGTCTCGCAGGAGTCTGTTTGGACTCTTTCAGACGCAGAAATGCCTTGCCAGTTCTAAACCGCTGAAAATATGTCGATTAACCAAGTTCTTTAGTTAGATTTAATTTGGTATATTATTATTATTATTATTTTAATATGCCAGACGTTTACTATACAAACGCATTTATCATTGCCGTGAAGGAATATGATACTTTGTGAGCCTTTAATTTGAATTTTGGTCCTTCATTTACACCTTACCTCACAAAATTTCCCTTCTATTTTCAGTCGTCTTCGTTGAAAAGTGTTCTTGGCGTTGTAATGATGTAATTACATCGTCTGGACAGCAGAGGGCGCTGCAAGCTAACACAAACCTGGAACCAGACTTTAAATGACCATCCTTATATTCATGGATGTTTGAAGGGATTGATGAAAAATGAGCACAAATGGGTTTTTTTTTACGAGTGTCACAAATATTCGCAAGTTGTTCTTTTGTTTCATAAAATATTTACTTACAGAACAGAACAACAAGCATGCAGAGAAAACCAGATACACCAAGCTATCAAATGCAGACTTTAATAAGTAAATATTAAATTGAGAGAATAAAAATAAACTGAAAACAAATGATTCTATTATGAGCATACATGAATATTTTCTCATATAGAGACAGTCAAGCAATTCTGGCTAACTCCCAGTGTGTCCAGATACCAAAAGTGGCATTTAATACAGTGAAGTCTGGTTTTGATTTGAGATTTGCTGATATGAATACAGTTTTACAATATATAAGATAGACAGTCCGAAGTATAGTTTACTGTACTTCAGTCCTAGCACATCTGAACTGAAGTTTCATCATTTTAACTATCCAAGTCCTGTTTATACAAAAACATCTTCACTTCATTTAACATCTATGCATTCTTTTAAAAGTAATGTATTTCACCTTGTTTGTTGTTGTTGTTTGAATTGCACACACATTCCTGATGTAGTTGTTGTGTAGTGTCAGACTGTGGTAGGTAGGACTCCCTTCCGTTTGCACATCACAACCGCTGTGATGTATGACCCACTGGTGGAGGAAGCATTCAGATCCTCTGATTAATAAACAAAAGTGGCAATACAACAGTGTAAAATAATAAAATAATTAACTACAGCAATGCATCATATGTTATGAGTTCATATGTTTTGTAAGTAAAATTAACTAGTAACTACAGCAGTTTCATAAATGTAGTGGAGTAAAAAGTACAATATTTCTCTCTGAAATATAGTGGAGGACAAGTGGAAAGTTGCAAAACATGGAAACACTTAAGTAAAGTACAAGTACTTGAGTAAATTTACTTAGCAACTTTCACCACTGGTATAAACAGGCTCAAAATAAGTTAGCTGAAATACAACGTATCTTCAATGAACATGAAGCCTGTATGTTCTCAACAGCACATAGGAAGAAACTTATTTTTGGCCTTCATATATATCCTGCTAAATATACTGCAAACTGCATTAATTTGTCTGTGGCATCTTTTAGTCACTCTGTTCTCCTATTCCCTCTTTGTAGCATGCAGCTTTGCTTTCTGTGCCGGAGGGTTTGGCATAGCTGTGTGGAGCAGTGACAGCTGTAAGGGAGTTCAAGTCTGGGTCAGAACAAGACCACACCACACCCACCATCCAGCAGACCGGAGCAGTGTCAAGGGCAAGAATCCACAACAGGTGGCCGTCGAGCTCGGATCTGTGTGCTTTCGGACAGTAGCAGGCAAGGGCTCTGCAATGGTAAGCTTCAGCAGTTACAATGGTTTCACTGTTCACTGGGCTCTATGTGATCATTAACGCTGGCTTTTTGAAACCCCTCCTGCCCTGAAACTTCTAAATCATCACCATCACATCCCCCTCTTCCTCCATTTGTGCCCACGCTGGCTGCCGCCTCCCTGTATGGAGCTGTGTAGAGTATTCAGAAACATAAACTCGGGGCACACAGGTGGCTGTGTGGCATGCTCATACAGAATGTCTCTTCTCCAGGGAGTCCGAGGTGTTGAGGGAAAAGTATCTGATGTGTTTTGGCAGCATGTAGCAAAGAAGCTAATAATATGATTGAATGTTAACCTAGTCATTCTGTCAATGCGGATCTATAAAATGTTGATAGTAACGTCACATAACATGTCTGATGTTGTTGATTTTATACCCAGGTCCTGAGAGAAACAATACTTTATTTCAGCTTTGTTTTTTATAGTTGGAATGACAAGTAAACATTACATTTGAACTTGAAATATACATGCATATGTGGGTACTAATTCAACAAGTATTTCTTAAGTGCAGTGGTAGAGGAAGTACTAGGATCTATACTGATTATGTAAAAGTATTACAAGTAAAATTCCTGGCAGAAAGTTAAGTAAAAGTACTTTAATTCTCATTAATTTACATAAGTACTTGAGCAACATTTTATATTGTTGCTGGTTGCACTGGAGATTATTTTAAATATTTTGTACACTTTTTCACAGTTTAATGTATAAGAGTGTATTATATTTCTTAAGGTGATCGTGTTGTAAAATTGTATCTTTACCTGTCAAATAATTATTGTGGAGTAGAAGTATAAAATAGCGACAAATGGAAATACTTGAACGAAGTAAAAGTGCTTTAAAATTATAAGTACAGTATTTAAGTAATTTAACTAATTTAACTTCTACCAGCGATGGAAGAAGTATTCAGATCCTATACTAGTATAGATAAAAAAAATACCATAAAGTAAAAATCCTGCATTTAAAACTTTCCTTAAGTGAAAGAATAGAGGTCTTTCCATCAAAATATACTTAAATTATCAAGTAAAAGGACTCTTTTAGGCAATATTCTGTATTTTTGTTATTTTGACAAATCCTCAGAAAAGACCTCAAACAACAATGTGTTAGCCAGTCACTCAATACTTTGAGGGGTTATTGTTACTCAAACAGATGGTAATTCAGCGAGTATTTACTGCTGCAATATTAAAATCAAAATACACTACAGTGCTCATTGATGTCTTTTTGAGCTTGTTCATCGAGATTTGTCATTAAAAATTTAAAGGTAGGGGTGTGTGCCTTGGCATTGTCATATATATTTTTTTCATTTACAGTCTTGTGCTGTGCTTTGATCGCAGTTTTGTCTCTGTCCACAAGAGGATCCATAACACAGAGTATCTGATGATCCATAAAATATGGTTTGTCATGTCTAAAAACCTTAATGAATGTTTATATTCTACCAGTGTGACACTTTTGCCCCGAACATCTGAAGGTGTTGACTACCAAAATATTGCTATTAAACCTGCCAGAGACGTTGCAAGGCAGACTCATTTTGACATGCCCCTATATTTAGAAGCTGCTCTTTTATGAAGGATGAAGTGTTATAAAAGCTCTGATGACTCCCACTCCTGTCCAAGCATCCCGCCCTTATGACCAAAGTCCCCACCCTGGAAGCTTGCTGTGCAAATGGTAGAAATGGTATGCTTTGATCCTATAGGTCTGCTCCCCACACCTCATAATTACTCGTTATAGAAATCTTTGCCCCACCTTCTCTCTGTTTAATAATGTCTGGAATATTTATCTTTCCACTGATGGTCATTAAGTGCACATTCTTCCAGAGGTGACCTCTGAGGTCAAAACGTTGTTGACATCTCTTCTCTGAGTAATGCTTAGCTATGACTTCTCCCTGTTTCTCTATTTGTTCACCTTTTGACTCAGGGAACAGACACCTGCAAGACAAAAGAGTTCGGACACCAGAACGCTAGAGGAGAAGCAGGGGAGTTATTTGGTTTGGGTAGCAGGTATATAGGTCTCTAGTGTGTGTGTGGGGGTGTGTGTGTGTGTGTGTGAGAGTGTGTGAGTGTGTGTCCTAAAGGGGTGGTCATTGAATCCCATCCAAACTCAGCGGGAGTCCACAGTGTTCACTGAGGTGTGAAGTGGCCCGGGCCAGGAGTGGATTATAAACCTGGCCTGCATTACAATAGAGGTGAGAAGCAGCAGGGGCCCCACATTACAGCTCAGCAAACAAGACCAAATGCACAAGAATATCCCATGCCTATCTTTAAAGGGGCATTTTGAATAGAGACTTGTTGTTTAAAATGATATACAATGAAGCCTCCTGGAGGAAAGAGTAAAGGTCACAGTGGTGGTTAAATGGGTCCCGTAGTAAAAGCATCAAAAACGAGCAGGTCATTAAAGACAGGTTAGACTGGTAAACCACACAGGTTAGATAACATTACATCACAAAAGACTTTTTACATTTTCACGCAGACTTTCAAATTATGTGTGGACATTTAGGGTTAAGTGATTAACTCTTTTTTACATTCTTTAACTGATTATATTGTTAAATAGGAAAAATTCTAACTTAGAGGGACTCCCTCATCCCATGCAGTGAAACAGCAGAGAGCAGAAAACACAGATGCATAGTATATGGTGACTTTAAGTACCTTAAAAAACTACAATACTCTAAACACTACAGTGTTTCTGAGCACAAATGTTTTACGAGTCACAGCATCTTATATACACAAAATGAAGCATAAAATACTATGTACACCAAAGTATATTGAGAAATAAATAGTCAAATAACGTAAGGAAGTTGCAATAAAAACAGCAAAGTTGAATGTTTCCTGTTTTGCTATAACTTGCTAAAAGAGTGTTAGATAGAAAAGAGTTATAAAAATAGAACATCACAAAGTTCATGTAGTAGATGTTGCAATAACAAGGCAAAACACAATTATGTAACAGCAAAATAGAAACATGAGTGGGCACAAATTGATGAGACAAAATATTAGAGAAAAATTAACCAGAAGATGCTCAAATGTTCTGTAGAGCTGAGGGGCCCTGCAGAGTTGGGTGATATTTTTCTGTGGGTTTGTCACTACAAGCAACAACTTTTACTTCACGTCATTTGATATTACAAAAAAATGATTATAGCAGCTTTAAGAAACAGTACACTAATGTTTGCTTTCAGTAAGACGTAAAATGTGGCAATACTCCATAGATATGACGTGAATGAGGTGTTGATTTTGTTGAGCCGTAAGAGTTTTGTGTGATGACTCACACTCAAATAAGGTTTAGATTCCTGTTCATACACCTGTTCTAAATGCCTAAATATAATTTTTTTCTGGTGTGGTAAGTCACCACCTTTTTCAGATTTGTTTTTTTACTTTCCAGTGACGCCACAAGGTCAGTGGTTTCTCTGATGTTTGCAGTAGAGTGAAAATAACTCATAGGAAAATAACTGTGTGCATAATGCACAAGTTCTTCATTGTGTCAGAATAAAACAGAGGTTTTACAAAATAACCCGAGATACTGTTTATTTCCAATTAGACATGAGCTGTGTTGAGATAACATGACACATTTACCTGTTGTCCCCATTCTCCTTGGATACGATCCAAACAAGGCATTGGTGGGATGTCATCCAGAGTGAGTACATTCAGGGAGGGTTGGGACACGTACATGGGGCAATGATGGCATGGCCGGCATGCTTTGGTGGATTTCACGAGCGGCAGCTGCGATGGCATCAGATAGTGTAACGTGACAGAGGTCAAGCCTCACAGTGGTCCACTGAGACACATGATGAAGACTGGAGCAGTGGCCTGATGGGTGGGGTGAATTTGTTAGGTGGTTTGTGTGCATCTGTGCACAGCTGTAAATTGTAAACAAGGTTTGTGAGACATTAGGCACTTGCATTATATATCGGAAGTAAAGTACACTTTGCGGTTGGGGGGCATATTCTGCCTTTATTAGATAGATAGCCAGCAGCAGAGAGATGACAGGAAATGAGGGAAGATAGAAGTGGCAAATGATGTGCATCAAAGGTCCCTGGCAGGTATGTGAGCAGGCTAACCCCATAATAAAGGAAAAAGGGCTGGTTGCATGGGCAAAGAGCTGTGTGGAAGACTAAAACGTCACATTAATTGATCTTATCAATATCAATATCAATTTTATTTATATAGCACACATAAAACAACCAAGGTTGACCAAGGTGCTTCACAGGTTAAAAAATAAAACAACAAACAGTAATTACACAGTAAAAGTACAGCATTAAAACATTATAATATACAGTATTTGATATATAGTGATATTAAAATTGCCAGGGATAATAACTGACTTAACTCGAAGGAAATGCCAAAGACAAGAGATGTGTTTTTAAGAGTCATTTGAAGGCGGTTTTGATAGGGACTGGCAGGTTGTTCCACAGGTTAGGGGCAGCTACTCCAAAGGCTCGATCACCTCGACACAGTCCCTATGAAAACTGTTGACTGCGAGGTTTGTGGATTATCCAGAGTGACAGTGACACTGTATCTGGACTGAGATGTCTCTGCTGAATCAAATAATACTTTTTCCCCAATAGTTTGAGCACCACAAAAAAATTTTAATTGTATTAATGTGGAAACAGAAATTTCAAAACCTCTATAAAGTTCTACCTATGTACATAAGAAACTGCAGTGGTTTACTTTTTAGAATGTAATGTTTAAGACACAGCCATACTCCAGTGTTTTGGTTTGTTTTTGCAGCTTGACCATGCACAATCTGTTTTATCTCCCTAATTTTTAGTTTAGATGGGACTACAGGTGCAGATTAGCTGCTGAGCTAAGCCCGACACATTTATGTTCACGTTTTTTTTTAAATGTCAGTGTGTGTTCTTCTGTCCTGTAGAAAGAAATTATAAACTAGAAGAAAGAAATATGTTTTTCATAATTTCAATGAACTGACTCTTAAACATTTGGTTCAATTAATTCATAGAGTGACTTCATATATTATATACTTCAGAATATGTGCAAATCAACATGCAAAGCAGGCATTTGCCTTAAAACTGAATCACATGTTTGTTTGCATGAAATACTGATTGTAATTGTGTCTCCACTAAATGAGGAAAATACATTTAAGTGTCACTGAAGGAGGCTTCTTGTCAGTTTAAAGGCATGAAAGAGGGAGCGCAGACAAACATCCACTCATGTTTCCCTTGAAAATGCTTTTCTGCACACGCTCACACATGCCTGCACGCCCAAGCACACAAACAACTACCCTCCCTCACCACACACAACCTTGCAGAGAACGGGGAGCGGGGGAGGGGCAAAGATGGGATGATGTCACCCCTGTAGACGGCTAAGCCGAGCCTTGAGATAATGGTGACATTTCAGGAAAGGTGATGTCATTCTTCCACTGCTACCTCCCCTCCTCCCTTTCCCCTCCTGTCCTCCTCCCTCCCCCTCTGCCTCTTCTCTCATCACCAGTGCAGGTGGCTGGCCAGGCTCTTTAGAATCATAGCGCAGAAGAATTCGCTTTTCAATAGGCACAGAGCATGCAGGCAATGTGAACCCAGTGTGTGAGACTCTTAATGCGTGTGGGTGTTGTGAGTTTGAACGTGGGTGTTATGTGTTTTAGTATGTGTATGTGTGTATGAGTTTGGATGTGGCTGTGCTTTCTTTTGTGCCGTTCAACTGGCATTTTTTAGGTTGTCAACTTGTGCACGAGTTCTATGTTATTAAATCATTTGTTTGCATCACTCTATGTGACAGCATGCGTATGACCCTGCAAGTCTATGCCGCCTGTGTGCACGCATGTGTATGTAGATGGGATTTCTGCCCTCCATCCCAGTTGCCCACTGAGACCAATCAAGCAGAGAGCTGCCAGGCAGCAAGGCTGGTTAGCACTGAGTCCCTCGCTGAGCTCCTCACCCAAAGGATCAGCAGGTTTCCCTGACTTCACACAAGCCCTATTTCTTCCCAGAAATGTATTATATTATGTATTTTAGTCAAGGGTTAAGGCTAAAGTGTTTTTATCCGCTCCAAAACCTTATGCTGGCTGTAAAAATGTGCATGCCATGGGGTAGTTTTATTCAAAGAGGACATTTGATACATAATACATACTTTCAACAATAACACATGATTTGTATATGGTATAGAAAGGCAACTTTACTTTCCAGAAAGTTTAATCCGAAGACTTAACGGGCATTTGCATATTATGGAGATTTGGTTTAACCTACTTCAGCACACTGGCTGATTGCCACAGATAGTGATGCTTCAAAGCCCAAAGGCTGTTGTACCTCTAGTCTCACCGCTGAGCTCGAGGCTGCTCACCGGCAGTATTTTTATCCCTGAAAACTCACCGCTAGTGTGCTGCACTTTCACTCTGCCAAGTTCTGGTACGCTGTCTTTCTTCCCCTATCGAGAGGACTCAAAGCAGCGTGTGTGAGCTGTAAACAAGTTCCCACCCCCCACCCACACCGCCACACACACACACACACACATACTCACACACACATAGACACACACACTCAGGCTGTATCTGGGCAAAAAGAGCTTTCTGAAACCATAAGCATCTGTCTTATCATATGATTGCTTTTCGTATGTCACACACTTGAATCACGGGGCACAGAAGGCTTCCCTTCACACCTAGAGGAAGTCGACCAGAAACCAGAGCACATGTTACAACTGTAGAAAGAACAACTGTCCACGAATGTGTGCAGAATATGAACAGGAGCAATAACAAGGCAGCATGGCAGCTAAGCACTGTGGAAATGTAACACATGGCACACTAGTATTCACTCCTCACAACACAAGTGTAGCTGTGAAAAATCACAATGTAGCAATGTTTTTTTATTCTGTAGTTATTATTCCTGTATAACATCCTTTTTCGGTGTCTCACGTAAAGACTGGATACAGTACATTCAACACCAGCAGTTTTTTAAAATTAAAGTTACAGTAAGCATTTGACTTTCATACTGAATATCTGCTGGAATGTTAGCATGCATGTGATTATATCATGTTAAATATATGTTACGTAACGACAATATAGTGAATGGGTTTTAGCCAATGACAGACTATATGTTAAATAGCAATGCTGCAAGATTAGCTTTCTTTACAATAAGGCGTTTTGAATGAATGTTTGATATGTAGAAATGATGTGAGGTATAAAAGAGCTCAAGTGTGCTTGGTTAATTGTTTGACAGCAAACACACCCACTCTCACACACACACACATAATTTTTTCATCTCATTTGACCTGGTTTTAAGATTTTTCACCCACTGTAGAGCTGCACCTGTACATAGTGTGAGGTAACAGTAAATTACTGAATGATGACATGTGATGTGATGTTTACATGCAAGCAGTCGTGTCGACTGATGAAAAGCTTTCCACCTTCAGGTTGCGAAATCATAGAGAAAATGACATGGTGAAAATATTTACTGTATTCTGAGTGAAAGGAAATTGGCTTTTTCCAAGTGTTGACTAAATCTGAGCGTTGAAAGCATTCAGCATGAAGTGCTATGAGTGCAGAAGAGGTTGCTGATGTGTAGCGTGCAACAGCCCTTTTATATTATGCGAGTAATTCCACCTCGCTGTGTCTCCCCACAGACCCTTTCCCAAGCCTGAAACACAAAGTTAAGTTGATATACATCGTTTTCAGTTTGATTGCCTGTGCATTGCATGTGTAAAAATTGTGTTGGTGACTAACGGGAGGTAGCATCAATTATTGAAACCTTAATATACTGCATGCCCTCTTGAGGTATGGCTAGTAAATCATTCATATCTTGGTGGCTTTTGACATATATGCAGACATACATTTCAAGGGCCCTGACCTTTTACATACATACACAGATGTACACATTTGACTTTTGGAGAGTATGAAGGAAATGAAAGAGATGTGACGTGATGGGAAGTTGTTCTAATTTGCCAAAACAACAAACAGGTGCACACTGGCACATGAATTACCTCGCACCCCTGTTTGGTAAACATACACTCAGATCTAGTGACAGATGGCATTCTCAATCCAGGAACGTTCATCTGTGATACACTGGTAATCATGATCGGAGCGTCCCCCAGGATGCTGTGCAGTCAAGCTGATGGACTCATTAGACATGTATTAGTGTCTGTACAGGAGTAGGCCTGTTTCTATCACCCTTGGGCTATTTGTGACACAGATTTCACCACACTGGATGGATGGTTGAAACACTAATTAAGATGTAGAGATATTCTCAGACACCTGAGGTGTCACTGGGGTACCTAATTCTAAATGCTAAGGTTCCTGTACTTAGTGATACACTGCAGCACAGATACAGCACTGCTGGGGAAACTTTCTAGGTAATCAATTCGCTGTCAATTTTGAATAGGGCATACTTGATCAAGTTTTAACTACTGGGTTTATTTTTGGTTATTAAATGATGTATTAATGTTTGTAGATCCGTAGTATGACACTCATAACAGATATGAGTTGAGGAAAATCCCTTTAAGTGGCATATCTCCTCCTCTTCTTTTCATTGTCACTTTAATTCATCTTGATGGCTTATTAGAAATTGAGGAAGCCATGACCTTTTTTAATGACTTATAAACATTATTAACTGCAGACATGATGATGATGCAGACACTATGAGAAAATGAGGACGTTATTAACAAAGGGTCATCAGTTTCTCGCCATAGTTATTTGGCAATTTGGGAACAAACACGCACACGTTAACTTGATCGCCAGAAAACATTAACTTCATAATATTAATTCACAGAATTGTGGCTTTTCTGCTCTCAGAGCTTTCACAGCTGATGGTCAAGTCCTATTTAATAAGTGGTACTGTATTTCATTGTGTAAGTTCTCCATAGTTGATCCGTGCAAATTACCTGTAAGCGTCTCCAGCTGACACAGCTTGAGCTTGAGACTTTGAGACTCAAAAGACTTCAGACTCGACTCGGACTCGAGTTCTGGGACTCGTGAACAATGTTTATTCTTTAGGAAACTTCTAAAGAGCTTGCCGTCATTCCCTCCCTCCGTTACCTATAACCTGCCTACATGACACATAGCATCTGCTGCACACGGCCGCACGTGAGAGAGGACAACAAACACCACAGCTGCTGTGCCAATCATCATAAACTTTGACTTTAAAACTTCATACAACAAGACCCAAACAAAGAAGCGCTGAACACAAATAGGTTAGTAAACTGTGGTGAGTAAACACGTTTAGCTCAGTGTTGGCCGTCTAACGTTAGCTTGCTTCTTGCTTCAGCTACGACATACGAAGTTTAACTACGACTGTTTGTCGTTCGTTAAGAAAAGATGAATGAGCGTTTGTTTACTTGCTAACTTGTGGTGGTCGATTAACATAATCATTTACGTCCCGCTGGCTGCCATCACTTTAATTATTACTG
>NW_024043630.1:0-23057 GCF_014851395.1 Micropterus salmoides
CCTGGATGCGTCCCATTAAGGGGCTGTGTGCTGCTGTTTATTGGACTAAACCACATGTGAATTTGCTAAACCACCACTTTGTCCTCATCCTTGAAACCTGTTCTCAGAAGCATACAATTTGAAATCACTTCAGATGAAAGCTAGATTTCATCCTTACCTGTTCACAACCAAGATACCAAGATTGAATTGGTTTATTGCCCCTTTGGCTGATGGGGTCCAAACACTTACAGCTGTGGATCAGGAGCTAGAGTGGGTTGTTCACTGATCACAGGGTTGGTAGATCTCCAGCTCCTCCTGTCAACATATTTTAGTGTCCTTGGGCAAAACTAAAATGTATATCTGATTACATGTATAGGCTAGCATCGGGTTCTGTTTAAACAGTAAGTAGGTAACGGCAAGTATGGTTTGCTTAAGGTTAGAGAACAAAGGTGGTTATGGCAAAAATAATATGGTTTAGTTACAGTAAGGGTAAGCAAATAAGACATGTTGGGTCAGGTTATATGGTAAGGGGAAGATTGCGGCAAAGTAAATTGCAACTTTGTGACAACATTATTTGCAGAATGATGACGGGATGCAAATTCCAATCTCTTGTATGAAAGTCTGATCTCCTTGCCTATCCGCCACCCTAATCTCATACTGGATTCTCTGCCTCACTACTTATAGGGCACACTGGTTAATGTAATGATAGCGTGGTGGCCAAAGCAATGAAAATGAGACCTGGGTTGTAAGAAACCATCATTTCTCCATAAGTAAATTATTTGAGTAGGCTACTTCTTTTACCTTTAATTTTGTTATCCCCTTAGCCAATGCATAGGAAAAAGTCTAAATTAGAAAATAGTTAGATGTGTTTTTGCCTTTCTTAGATGATTATCAGATAAGATCAATGGGAAATATTTGAAAAGAGAGCAAGATGACCCATGATTAAGGTCCTTGGCTGGATTCATGCCCAGGATTTTGCAGTTACGTGATTATAGTTTGTGCCTGAGACCACTGAGCCACCAGAACTCCCCCTTTGTGTGACATTTTAACTTGTGTTAATGTTATTATCCACAGGGAGGGAATGCAAAAGGTCTGCAACAACAAACTCTGCTTCAGATGTTTTAAAGGCACTTTTCTACATAATTTCCCCCCAGTGAAATCTGCTAATTTACATTTATTCCATGTGTCGGCCTCGCTTTCATCCACAACATGACATGGTTAATCAATGTCATGGCCTGAAGAGATTTTTGTCTTTTTATTTTCTCCATCATGATTGCACGTATGCTACCAATCTCTAATTCCAAGCGCAGAGAGGTGCAACACTGCGCTGCTGTTGCTCAGTTAACAAGGTTATTGATTTGGAAACCACCCTCTAAGTATGGTCTCTCCTCAAAAAACACACTAATTGGTATTTATTCCTTACTTTCAATGTGGCGTAGTGAGTGATAATCCTTACAAGATCCAGCAGACTGCTATAAACTTGGCACATCAAACTGAGGGTGGAGAATATGTTATGAGATACTTTGATGAAAAATAATACTTCAAACAAACACAGCTCGCTCCTATTCCCTTCTCAAACAATAGACCACCTGTGAGGAAGAGGAAAATTACTTATGGTTTATTTGATAGAAACAGATACAGTATACATAGACAGACTGAAAGCATCATAGTGTTTATAGCGGATGCTAGCATGCAACTCTTGTCCCTAGAACAGCTTTAATGAAAATAAAAGATTAAAACAGCGAGGTAAACATGTAAACTGAACACAGCAAAATACATTAAAGCACATTTACTTAAAGAAAGCTAAGTTTAAAAACTAGACATGAGTACAGGAATTGGCAGATCTCTTAAAAGTTTGCTGCAAATTTCAAGTTCCAGGACTTGCTCCTTTCACAGAAAAAGCTATCTGAGCAAAAGAGGTTTGCAGAATGGAAATTGACAATTGCCACTTTACTCAAATATCTTTTAAAATTTAACTGAGAATCTAAAATGATCCCTTAGTATTTCTGTTACTTGATCAAAGATTCTGTTGCAGGTAGCTTTTTAATGGTAAAAAAAAAAAAAAGAGATATATTTTGTTTTCTTAGTGGTCAAACAGGAGGGATCAAGCCAATCTGATTTTGGTTAGCTTCACAGTTTTTGCTAGATACATGAATGTCGTAGCATAAATCTGAACATCTGTACTAGGGCATATTTCTGAAAGGTCACTAAATATACAATCTGAAAAGGATGGGACCCTAGACAATTCAATCAAGTTTCAATTTTGTAAAAAAATAAAAATAAATAAAACTTGACGTTATTAATCAAATAATCACGTTAGGAAACACTGTTCACAAACCTTTAAATATGAGTCAAACCAAGACAGTGACTATTTTGACAAACTGAACAGTTTTGAAATTAAGATTTTGTAATTTACGGTATACTGGCCAGTGCCCCAGAGACTCAGTTGCCCTGTACCACAGAAGTACCACCAGTCCTGTCCGGTTTCCAGGCGGACTCCTGCTCCTTGCTTCTAGTTGGTAGTCCTGCCAGCACCTACTCCCTGCTCCTCATTGTTGGCCCAGCAGACACTTGCTCCTGGTTCCCTGTCACTGGTATCCTGCTCAGATTTCCAGCTGCTGGTCTCTGGTTACTGCACTGTTACTGCTCTGCTACTGCACTGTAGCCACCAGACTCTGGTCCTGATTTCCATGTCCAGCCTTCAGAGGGGTCCTGCCTTTGCTGCCTGCCTCCAGCTCGACCTCCAGAGGGGTTCTGCCTTACTCGCCGGCCTCATAAAGAGAACCACCTTTGCCGCCACTCCACTTTTCTTCTGACCCAAGGTTGTCCACCTGAGGACTCCTGCTCCGCCCCAGTCCAGCCCTCTGGCCATCTGCCTAAGATCACCAGCTCCATTGTTTAAGCTCCCGGGACACTTACCCTTTTGTTTATCGCCTGCTCTGTTTTGGGTTTGTTTGCCTTTGGACTGTCTGCTTGGTTTGGACCTTTGCCCGCCTCACCTTGCTGTAAGCCAGTGGACTCTTATTTCATTATTAAAACCATTGAACTGAACCTGCTCTACCTCGGTGTCTGTGTCTACTCCCTTCAGTTCCTCTTTCCTCGTTTGACAAACTGTGACAGAAGGTCTTTAGGGCATAATCTCTTTGCTTCATTAACTGATGTCCGGTGTCACTTAGCCACTGTATTTTTCTCTGTGGCTTTTAGCATTGTTTAATAAACTTGTCCACAATATGTCAAATGCTGGACATTACAGCGTTAATTAATGTTGTAGAATCTCCTCCCAGCTAACTCATTTATTCATTTTCAAATTCAGGAATACTTGATACTAGACATTTCTTTGCAAGTTTTCTTACAATTAGTATCATATCACCACAAAATTATCTTTCTGTTGTTTCTGTTTTGCAAATACTAAATCTATTTGTGTTTGAGTATTCCTGGTTAGGCGAGTGAGCCCGTCAATCACATGATGGAAATCAAATTTTGGTGTAAAATCAATGTGTTTTTTTTGTTCCTCTACAGTGTTTCCTCTACAACCATTTACATTACAATCACCAAGGACAAGCGCCTCACAATTGCGTTTGAAGCTTTTAAAACAATTCTTCTAGATTCTCACAGAACATTACAGCAAAACCCCGGAGGGGGGAGGGGATATACACTAACAGAATACTGAATTCCATGCATGGGGACAAGAGAAATGGGATGGCAAGTCTGGAGAGTGGAGTGAAAGAACATGGCATGAGAGACAGGTCAGAAAGAAAGAGTTATGCAGAGGGCTGAGGATGAGGACTGAGGACCAAACTCTGACACGAGTCTGTGAGCAGCACTCCCCCCCCAGCACTCCCCCCCCCTCTCTACCTACAGCTCTATCATTTTTAAAACACTTATATCCAGGGACGTCAATCATACTTAATCCTGCAATTATGTTTCACTAAGACACAAAAAATTCAAGACTGGAGCCGGGCAGCAGAGTTCTGATCTCATCACATCTGGACTTCAAATATTTAAGTGATCCCAGAAATTACATCTCTGCAGTGAGGAAATGACAGAAGAGCGCCCATGTTTCCTGTTTCTCTGCTGAATGTGAGCTAGCCCAAAAAGTATGTCCCACATGCACAGGGAAACAATCATTTGTCTGCACACTTCTAACAAGACATCATGAATCTCAGCCCTCTAGCCACTTCACAGGGCAACACCCCAATAGAGTTGCATCCTCCCTGGCACCCTCCCTCCTCCACCTCACATTAATCTATGTGTTTGCACCCTAGGTCATCCATTATTCATCCTAGTTTCTAGTTTCCCCTATTTATTGAAAAACCATGCTAGCAGGCCTCTGCAGTCAACATCAAGTTCACGGCATCTCGTTCAAGGTTTCATCCGGTGAGAGACCACCAAAGATGGGTGTGTAATTGAGGATGGTGAATGAACCTTCAGGTGATAAATACATAGCTACCCTGCTTCTTCCAGATGGCACCAGGGGACATGCATTAACATCTTTGCACCTTGCTGTTACTGCCACTGGTCTACTGGAGCATCCTTTGCTGTAGTGAGCGCCTGTCGAGATCCGTTCACCCCTTGCCCCCCCCGTGATGTCACTACCACCCACTCTGCCCATACAGATTTATGCTTGTGCACATATGAAGGAGGTATTGACATTTAAATCAAGCAGAAGGATTAGCGAGAGCAGACAGCTGCTACTTAAGATAGACAGTTACATGCATAAAAAGTAGACATGTACAGACCTCCAGTATATACACGTCTGACAAATATTGGCGGCTCTAGTATCACTGCTGTGTGTCATGCTTCACATTGACAAATTTTCTTTAATACCTGTGATGCACATATGTATGAGGGGATAAATGACACTGCCTGATGGGAGGTTTAATAATGAGATGTAGCATTCATATGTAGTACATGACCTAATTTACAAGCTTTATGGCTGCTAGAAAGCAGAATAGCATTTGTCATGGGAGTGTCCATATTGCAACTGATCATTGGCGCTTTATATGTTCTGAAGAAATTGCTTTCCGTCCAGCTATCCAGACAGCTTATGCATATTTCATATAGTGTTGGCAGAAGTGGCTGGATAACCCTATAAATTGCCACTCACACATAGTTAAAAAGCAAAATCTACCCATAAAATGTCTTGGTGACAAAGTAACATTTTTGTTGGAAGGCCAACTATCTGGACAACCAGAGAACAGGTCTAAATAGTAACCTTGTCGCCTATAAATTACACTCATATACTAATAATTTGCCAGTACTTGTTTTGAAATATATACACTAAGCAGGAACATTTTACAAACACTTTACACTGCCTGGCACAATGGTAGTCACAATTATCTCTTTGTGACAACCGTACCACACACACACACACAAACCGCACGCACGCACTGCTTTTTGACTAGAAAATAAATTACCAGTGAATTATTCAGCATAACAAATTAGTTATTCTATGGATCTAATTTCTAGGAGACGGGGATAGTGACATCCACAAATAGTGACATCCACATCCTGGTTTTAAAAAAACCAGTCCAAAGTCACATCCTGGACATTAGCATGCAAACATCACACAGGAATAATTAATCTTTGTCTTTAGGTTACCACTGTTCTAATAATGCCCAAAAGGAAGCCAGTCTTCCTAATAAAGTCAAAATGTATTTTGTGGCTGCCCAGAATCCTTTGTTGACTCAGAGGGCAAATCCAGCAGTCTCATTTGTTGATGTTATTGTGTGGCTTGGGAGAAAGCACAGGTGTGACAAAGAAGCTGATCCTAACATCAGGGGAGAGGAAAAACAGCACATCTGTTGTGGGTCACAGTGTTGTCAAGCAGACAGACCATATGGGCTGCTTCCACTCAGCACCAGCCATCTCTCAGCACCACTAATCTGACAGGAGTGACACCTCCGGAGAGGCTGTGAGCTATGTTTTAATGAACATTGTACGTTATTAAACTCATTATGTCTAGACTTTCCTTGCCACCAAGTCTACTACAGCCTGCTCCTCTATTGTTCTCTTACTCGCCCTGAATGCATATGAGTGAGCATGCGTGCATCTGTGTGCCTCTAACCTTAAGATAACAACACGCACAACATGTTCTGTTCTCAGTCTGTGTTACATTGGCTTCTTGCAAATGTTGGGGCATAGCCTAGCCTGGTTTTCTAGCACCTTTAGGCACCAAATGCAAATGTTGGCATTTGCCAAACAAGGTGCTAGATAGAAACAATGATAAGCAGATTAGTATTCATAAGTAGTTGCACAAATCCTTATTTTATAACCTTTGCACATGCCATGTCAACCCTGACTGCTTCATTAGTGCATATATCATTTGATTGGTGTCATTAGACCCTTGATATGCAGCTATACATTAGAGAATCTAAGGGAGAAACAATTACCCATGTGGATTGGTCGGTTTTAGCTTCATTTCCTGGCATGTATAGATTTTTAAGTGGAACCGTGTTGCAATTATCTTTGCAAATTAAAAGACATTAGCAGGCGTCTTGGTAGTTGTGCAGGGGCATATAACTTCATTAGTCCAAAAGAGGGAATCAGCACTACCAAAGATGTAATTTATGCTGATGGATATTTCAGGAGTCATTTCAGTTGGACCCACCTCTTGTTGGACATGTGCTGCCTCACATATCAGGAAACAGACAGCCCTCTGTCTATGAGAGAGAGATATGACATGATACAAGACAGGAAAACAAACAGGGGAAATGAGGAGTAAAGAAGGAATTCATGGTACAGCTGGATAGGTTTTTTTCAGTCATCTATGTTGATTTACTTAGTTCCATAAAGTCTAGGCATTCTGGCCGCATAATTAAGCTCTTACCCTGATTGTTTACATAAATCTGGATATGGCTCATGATATTTCACACTGGGTGAACATTAACCCCCAGCCACAGCAACTGCAGTTCAAACTACACTGAAATAAAATCACTGAGGTTTCTATCACTTTCTATTTTTGCTGTTACGTATTAATTAATGCATTGATTTGAAAGATAACACTAGTTTCATCATATTTCACACATCAAACAGGGCTGTGTTTTGGGTAGCTGGAAGGAAAATCCCTTAGGATTTTTGTTCTACCGTCTAGATTTTTTTTTGTTGTTTTATTTTTGGTATAACACTCTTAAAGAAATTTAATTTTTCTGACTCCTTTTCAAATTAGAAAACTAGAATGATATGGTCTATAAAAAGCTATAAATTTTGAGTCAAATGTCTAAATGAGCTTTAATGATGGGGGCCATGATCAAGTTCTGCTTTGTTCTTACCTTTTACCCCTTTGTCTGTACACCGGAGTAAGAACTAGCAGCTCCTGGCGTTTCAAGCAGCTCCTATGTGCTGTTGGGACTGTGAGCTCTGATCGCTTCCTCTCAGACCTGCAGTTGGGTAATCAAAAAGAATCCTTGAAATTCCTCAACCGATCACACAAAAGCTCCTGTTACACAGCTCTAAGGCATAGAAATACAGATCTCTGATTTTGCTGTCCTTTTGTTTCCTTGTTAGCCATGAGAGTGTCGAAAAAAATTCAACGTGTGTATCAGAACAAAATCTCTTATATACACACAACATTATTTAAAAAAAAAAAAAAAACACAAGAGGGAAATCTGCTGGGACCATTTGTCATTTACATTACTATGTAGAGACTACTCCAATGCAAAAACCTTTTTGGCAGCATATAATAGCATACCTACTCTACAGTATCTCTACGTCTTGAATTGTGTGATATATTCATAATCTGATTGATTTCTTCTATCTCAGAGTGGAAAGTATTAAGCTGGCCGCAACCTTCAGCTTTATAACCAGGAATGTACTTGTAAGTTCAAGGCAGACACATTTAACGTAGTGAGTTGAGTTCTTCAGGTTTCAAGATACGCATTTGTTAGTTGTGCTTTTGTTGATGTAGAAAGCCTGTGTGAGCTTTCTTGACTGCCCATTAGATATAGCTGATGCAAGTCAAAAACAATTGCAGTGTCTTTGTTGTAGCGTAAGGAATTCTAGGACCTAAGCAAAACACGGACAGGGAGAGGAAGTAAAAAGTTGCTGTCCAATTTCTTGACAACAGCTAAGAACGTGCAAAATACAGAGTCTTGCTTCTAGTTCTTCTGCGAGGTTGGAAAACGGCGAGAGCTGTGCAAGAAGCTGAGCACACTGGAAAAGGAACCAAGGCAGGGAGGCACAGTTCTCCAAGGGTGGCGAGAATCTGGAGCATAGACAAAAAAAATTACGAACCAAAAATGTCTCAGAGAAGCAAAAATCACTCACTAGTTTGGTAGGAGCCACAATGCAATACCACGATTGATAACAATCTGGTAAAGGCTGGAGTTAAGGACTGCGCTTTAAATGCAGGGAGCTTGATTATGGGAATGAGCCTCAGGTGTACAGGTGATCACAGGTGCAGAGAAGATTGGTCAGAGGAGAGCTGGAGCGCCATGCCCAGACACACACATATGCACAGACACAGAGAAGACAGAAAGGGAAAACAAAACAGAAACACCAAGGAGGGGAGAAACACAGCAGAAACACTAAGGAAAGGAGAGCGTACCACTGACTGTAACAGTTGCTGAGTGCTGGGCATAATAATATTACAAGGCACAAGGTAAATTTAATCATAATATTATAACAGGGTTGTGTGAAGTTTGTAGTTCCCTTCTGCTGCAAAGCAATCAGTATTACAAACAGTGGTAACAATCACAAAATGTTAAATAAACTATATTTTATGTAGCAGTGCAGTAAAATTTGACAAGAACTTGGCACAGGAATTTAGCCTTCTTAAGTTTTCTTAAGAAATACAGCTATTTCTGAGCTTTCTTCACCAGCATGGAGATGTGAGATGACCATGTCAGGTTCTCTGTGATGCTGATTCCCAGGAACCTTAAAATGTTCACCTACTCCACCTCAGCTCCACTGACGTAGACAGGAGTGTGTGTCTTTGTCTGTTTTCAACAATCAGCTCCTTGGTTTTGCTGACATTGAGCAGTAGGTTGTTCTCTGCGCACAGATTATTGATTTCCTCCCAATATGAAGTCTCATTTGAAATCTGACCGATGATGGAAATGTCGTCTGCAAACTTCACAACAGAGTTCTCTCGATATCGAGGGATGCAGTCATGGGTGTACAGCGTACACAGCGTTTTGATAAACAGCCAAGATGAAGGTGCTTTCAACCTGAACATTATCGATTTTTGAGGCTGTAAATGTGCTTTATAACCATGTAACAGCACATAAGCTCTCTAATTACCTTAAAGTATTGTGTCATTTAGATCTACTTCCACCCCTTTTAAGGTCATGGCTTCCACTACTATTTTCTTGCATTTACTTCAATCACAATCACAGTGTAGGCTGGACAAGCCCCCAATTTATTATGCCCGGCTCGCAGGATACAACAAAAAAGTAAGATCTTACAATAATCCAGTGAAATGTTTTAAGACAAATAACAGCATGTGTGCAATTATTAATGTGTGTTGCATGTTGTCAGTGTATAAAGAAAACAAGAATGGCAGCATGATAGAGTAGTGTGGAAGGCTGAGGAACAAGTCCTTAAATGACCTATCCCAGTTCAGTGCCATCAGTTATGTCCTGCAGTTGGAGAGGTCAACATTGTTAGCTGTTGCTTCAACTTGTGATTTATTCCACACGGTACCTCCTTACCATACTCCATATGATACAATACGTGTGTTGGCTTGGGGGGTAACAGACAGAGTGCTGAGGATTGAACCCCATGACAGAGAGAGAGAGTAAATGCTAGACTCCCCACCCCTATGAATAATGTGGGACAAACACAACACACACATCAGCAGGTGATGAAAAACATCAATAGAAAGTAACATGTAGTGCTCCGTGGACAAAATACACAAAACAAGAGCAAACAACTAGTGCAAAGTAGTGCACAGAATGAAGCAGCTAATAAAGCAGCACAAAGCAGGATGCCACAGACACTATTGGAATGTAATCAAGTGGGAACCTCCTGGTCTGAATTTTGAAGCCATGCGGAAGAGACTTAAACCTGCATTCTGTCTAATGGCCAGCAGGGGGAAGCTCCTCTGGTTGCAAAAAGAAGTCCAGTTCCATTAGAAATAATGGTAAAATGACGTTACTTCTCACCTGATTAAATCCCTCAGTAAACACTTTCCTAATGAGTTTATGGTCTTAATCATTAGTTTCTTGTCTTCTTCAGTACAGCATGATATTCATTTAGGAAATTATGGTCCCATTTAGGTAAAAAATACACGATAAAGCAGCATTTGCTTTAGGGCGGTACTACCCTGTTGTGCAAGTGAATGTGTCCACGGCACTGTGTAAATTTAACCAGTGCTGTTTAACAAGCTTATTAGGAGTCGGCTGTTCATTTTCCCGACAAGTATGTTTTGTTTGTTTTTAGCTGTTTTTAGATAGCCAAAATTAGCATCCCGGACAAAATCACAGTTAATGTGAATTACAGCTGCAGCTAGCTAACCAAGCTTGCTACCACTGCCGTCTCATCCAAATATGGGTATGTCCGGTATGACTGGTTGCAAAAAATCAACATGGCGGCAGCCTATCGGCCGAACTTCTGGCTTCGATGTGGCAGTCCATACCATCCGTGCACAACATCCACCTCCCTGAGACTGTTGTGCAGTACAAGAACATTGCACATCTTAGACTGGAAAAAAAAGTTGCACAATCAATTAACTCCAAAACATAGTTGGCAAAACCATTTAGAACATTTTGTTATGACCAGTTCAACAACAAAAAAAAAAGTTTGTTTTATTTAAATCTCTAAATCTATTTCTATGGGCCTGAAGATAAAAAAAATCTAGTAATTAAAAAAAAGAAAAAATGAAAGTCCACACAATTTTGAATGGCAAAATTGTGCTTTCTCTGCTGCGTAATCTGTTTCTTGTGACCCCATGTGGTCGTCCTGACCGTCAGGTTGGGAACCACTGCTCTCAGTTATGAGGCAGCCTGCACTTTTTCATTTATTTTGCTTATCCCAGCATGCCCTGAACAAATGGCACTTTTTGAATATTTCACCAAGACGTAGATAAATACAATACTGCCACCAGGTTCTAACCATTGTAATGATATTTGGTTGATGGTATCGGCTCTTCTGCTATACTAATACATTCTGGTGTTATTGGCATCACAATAAGACAGGCTAGAATTTTGTTCCTGGGGAAAAAAAGAAAGCTAGAGCAATAAAAAGACAGAGACAGACTGTAGAAGGTGAAGGGACTGTTTTCTTTAGATGGACAAAGGAGGAGAGGATGTGTGCGGCAGTAAGAGAGCAAAATGCTTCATAGCCTCAGGGCTGTGCACTGCTGAAAGAGACAGCCTAATGGAGGGTCCCTGTGAGGAGTGTTGACAGTATATTTGCTTCAACCCAGTCAGCAGCTCTCCATACAACTACTGAAAACAGGTGCACTGTAAAATCAGAACAAGAGAGGATGTTGTACTTGCAAATGTACACCTCCTAATTAAAGGTAAATATACATCTTTAATGAGACTGAGTGGTCTCATTTTCACCTCCTGTAGAAGTGCATAATGTCCTTACTGCATTAATTATTGGCAGCAAAACAGCAGGAGAGAAACAGTGAGACAATGGCAGTGTAAGTAAATTTCTCCAGTATTAGAAAGCTAGCATTTGGTTCCTACTTTTACGTACTTAGTGGTAGTGAGGTTTCATAAACAGCAATAGTTTATGTTTATTCCCCAGTGCAGAGCTCTGAGAATGTATCTGATCTTTGACATAAGCCATTTTTGTTTGAAGTATTTAGAATGTGGGTCACATAGTGGAGCAGTAACCTTGGAATTTGGGGAGAAAAGAAAGGCCTCTTTGATGCTGAAATTCACAACATGACCACTGCATGGGGGAGGATTCATCTGTTAGACATTTACATCCATAATGCATGAAAATGAAAATAATGTCAATTTAAAAATAGATTTCCTGTAAGATGTTATTTGAGATGGCAAAATTAATATCCCTCTCCGTAAATACACATCAGAGATATGCTTGGTGAAATCTTCATAAGTGTATAAAAGTTGAGCGGCCACATTCTGCCTGACAGGTACACAGCCACAGCTAACCGATGAGAAATAATGCAACGTTTTTGGAACCCAAAAGCATTTTGTCCTCCCAAGGCAGACCTGCCTCGGGAGTAAGTGTGCACTGCAAGATAGTGACTGCAGTTCCTTAAAGGCCACTGTAGCAATATTTTTAAGAAGAGCTTTCTATTTTAAGCAAACCACCACTGAGCTAGGCTGCATGCTAGTCAGTGCTGGATGTTATATATAATATATACAAGAATATGAGAATACTCCTACTCTGAGCTCTGTCACTACACTTTAACTATTTTCCTCCCCACTTTGCTGCTTAAAAGAAAATATTTCGCAGCATCAACACAGACCAGGGGCCTCAGATTGACAGAACACATGTGTGGTTTGTCGTGATGACGGTGTTGCAGTGTGACAGAGCGCCTGTCAGCCAGGGGTGCGTTTCCCAAAAGCATCGTTGCTAACTACGGCAGCAACTTCCTTGGTTGGAACTATGCAGTTGCGATGCATCTGTTTCCCAAAACCCTAGTTCAAACTATGGAGCTAACTAAGTTGGTAACTTACATGGTATGAACCATCGTTAAACAACGTAGGTGTTCCCTGAAACCATAGTTCCGACAAACGTTTGCATCAACTGTCGTTAAGTTGCATAGTTCGAACCACAGCTCCTGACCTGTGGTTAGAAGCTTACGTCTACTACATCACAGATAGCAGTAAATGCAATGTTAGGAGGTGGATTTAATGTGTTTTAAGCAGGGAATGTTAGATAATCCTGATGTACAAACATATTTAAGGTGAAGTTTTTTATAATGTAGTTGTAAAAGTTCTTTTAAATCTATTTGTCGGGTCATGGGTAGGATGGGTAGGGTTGCATTGATTCAGTACTATGTAAGTTAGTGTAGACCATCTACAAACAGCAAGTGATTTTCTCACAGATTACCCATCTGTTCACAATAACCTGATTTAATATTATTCACCCAATACAAAGCTTAAAGGACAAAACGGAGAATGTAAAGACAAAACTTAGAATATTACCTTCTTGTATACATTTCTAAGCCTATGAGGAAGATGGGTGTTCTCTAGTCTTCACTACAAACATAAATATAAAAAAGGACAGCATAAAATTCATGTAAGTACTGTAATTTATAAATCAATAAGTGACAAACTAAGTTAGTTCAAACCACGGTGCTACCAACGAGGTACAACCGTTTTGGGAAATGGTTGTACTTCAGATGTTGGTTAGTTTAACGATGCATCGTAACAAGGTAGTTCAATGCTACATTCCGTGGTTGTACGGGAAACGCACCCCAGAACAGTTGGGATAGCATGACCCATGTTAACAAACTTAGTTCGGTTGCCCCTATGTACATAGCGTGGGCGACGCAGGAGTCTGAGAGACTTATTGGCCTCAAGGCAATTTGGGATGACGTGACAGTAGACGAGGAAGCACTAGCTAGCTTTGCTACCGAAGCCACAGGCCGGAGAGGTGGCATCTAACATTAACCACATCAACAGAATTGCAGTGAAGGCGAGGCAGAATAGTCAATATAATCCAGATATCTTGGCAGAGAGTTATCCCAATTTGTTTCACCGTGGTGGATCACTAGCCGCCAGACACCTTGTTTAGATGTCTGTTGGTAACCAAGCTGTCATAGAATTAGCAGCTGCATTTTTGATAGATATTTAATAGATAGATCTGAGCAGAAGAAAGAGAAATGCCCAAGAAGTTCTGGCAATGACTTGATTGAGGGAGAATTGTTTCAGGGAGAGATAACATCGACCATGATTGTGTGTGTGTGAGAGAGAGAAAGAGAAAGAGAGAGAGAGTGCTCCGTTTCTTTAATCCCATAGCGTAGGCTAACTAAAACAACAAGTCATTAGCCTAACCAAAACGCTATTTCCAGTAGTGTAAGTAAAACAACACATTATTATGCAGAGTGATTGGACTGATTAATTTTAAAATGTGGGCTATTTGACTTTTTTGATCTGTAATGAAATAAAGCAATTGTAAAATGAATAAATCCAATAACTGCCACACTCCAAATGATGTGAACTGGAGCATTATGTTCATGGGTGTGAAAAAAACCTAAATCCATCCATCCATCTTCGTCCACTTATCCGGGGGCCGGGTCACGTTCCCAGTTGACCCGCACTACCCGTTTGGGCTTACCGGGTCTATCCAGAGTCTTCCCCCACCCCCTGACCTAACTCATCACCAGATGGTGATCAGTTGACAGCTCCGCCCCTCTCTTCATCCGAGTGTCCGAAACATGCGGCCTCAAATCAGATGAAACGATTACAAAATCGATCATTGATATTCGGCCTAGGGTGCTCTTGTACCACGTGCACTTATGAGCATCCTTATGTTCGAACATGGTGTTCATTATAGACAATCCATGACTAGCACAGAAGTCTAACAACAAACACCCACTTCCAGGTATCTCCATCATTGCCCACATGCACGTTGAAGTCTCCCAGCAGAACTATGGAGTCCCCTACTGGAGCCCCATACAGAACTCCATTCAGGGTCTCCAAGAAGGCCGAATACTCTGAACTGCTGTTTGGTGCATATTATGCACAAACATCAGTCAGAGTTTCCCCCCCCCCACTTCCCGAAGGCGGAGGGAGGCAACCCTCTCGTTCACCGGAGTAAACTCCAATGTAGCGGCGCTCAGCCGGGGACTTCTGAGTATACCCCCACCCACCTGGTGCCTCACACATTGAGCAACTCCAGAGAAGGATAGGGTCCATCCCTTATCAAGGAGTACGGTTCCAGAACCGAGACTGTGAGTGGAGGTCAGCCTCACCAGATCTAACTGGTAGCGCTCCATCTCCCGCACGAGTTCTGGCTCCTTCCCCCACAAAGAGGTGACGTTCCATGTCCCCAGAGCCAGCCTCTGCTGCCCGGGTCTGGTCCGTCGAGGCCCCTGACCTTCACTGCCACCCATGTGGCAGCGCACCCAACCCCTGCGGATCTTCCGATGGATGGTGGGTCCAAAGGATGGAGAGGGGGGGTGCCACGGTGCTTTTTCGGGCTGTGCCCGGCCGGGCTCCTTGGCAAACCCAGCCACCAGGCGCTCGCCGGCGAGCTCTCCCTCTGGGCCTGGCTCCAGACGGGGGCCCCGTTCTTCCTCCGGGCAGGGTCTCTCCTCCTCTTCCTCGTAGTTTCATCAGGCGTTTTTATGAACCATTCTCAGTCTGGCCCCTCACCTGGAACCACTTTGCCTTGGGAGACCCTACCAGGAGCACTAGGCTCCAGACAACACAGCCTCCAGGCTCACCGGGGCACGCAAACCTCTCTACCACGATAAGGTGATGGTTCTCGGAGAGGTAGGAGAAAACCTAAATATTTAAATCCCAAAATTGAAAACCGAATACCTACCCAACTAACAAATGTTGAAATATTCAGGTCCAGCCCTACTCATCTCCCTCTTTAATCCTGACCAATTCAATTGCAAGTACAGTGAAAAAATAAATATCCAATTGAACTGAGTTGGATAGATATTTTTAATGGTGATATTATTTTAGCCTTGAACAATTGTCAATACATGGGCGGAGAGACTTCTTGGACACAAAGAAAAAAACAGCACCCAAAGGAGAAGAGGAAGGATAGATTGGTAGTACTCGAGATAGGTCTTTTTGAAGGTCTCAGTCTTGTCTCGGCATTTCTACTCTGTCTTTTATTTCAAGACCACAACTGTGGGGACTGCACTAAATTGCCTGTGAATTGTCTGATTTATTTGTTAACATCCTTACTTTGATTAGATGTAAAAGGTATTGCTTCAAATGCAACCAATAATGTGACTCATTGCTAACTTTAAATGTTGTTACTGTTAATGGCTGTAACTCTTCCTGAATTAAGTCACAAGACTGAGTATGATGATGTTATGAAGCGGCAGTCTGAGGAGGAGATTTTTATGATAATTAAAGAATATGACAGTAGTTAGATGTCTCGTCATTAAGCAGCTATAATTTGGAATTGGTAAACCTGCAGCATACTTTTTATTTCCCTCATCAATACAGAATTGGGGATGTCACATTAAACTAGACATTAAAGTAGAAATACGTAAAAGTATCAGTATTGGTATTTATATCGACACTACCGGCCTGGGTATTACTTGGTATTGGCTCTGAAGGGAGCTAAGTCTACCTGACATGTGGTGAGAACTTGTTACATTTTTGCTTCTGCTAAACACTAGACAGGCCACATAAAGCTATGTAGCTAATGTGTTAGTTAATTTGTGTTAGCTAATGTCAGCTGCATACAGCTCCCAACATTAAAGCTACATGCCGTGATACCAGTCCATCAATTGGGTGCGAGAGCTAACCTAGAGATGTGACAGCAGAGAGTGGAGACCTGAGTAATGTGCTTCCACTTCTGCCATAAGCACTTGGCATGTTAATTTAAGAGGGCTAATTTTGAGTTCAAATACACAGTTACAGATCAAATGATTTTTAGCATACACCTTCAGTTCTCACAGCCAGGTTGGGCAAACATAGCCAACCAGTCTGCCCTCTGCCAGCCTTTAGTAGTCTTTTTAACTATCCCCAATTATGGCACCGACTGGGAAGGCAATATTTTGCCCACAATGAAAAATTCATCGCATTAAAGTATTTTGAATGCCTTTTTAAATTGTGATCAGATAACTAATCCACTTCATTAAGCTCCAGTTGGGTTTTAAGGTTCTTCCTTTCAGATCATTAACTTCTCAACTCATGTTGCTCCTTTTTTGTATTGATGGCTCTGGTGACACTCTACACTGCTGGTACTGAGATCTGTCCAATCCACATATGATAAGATTATTGATATTAGTAAACCATCTGGTGCTCAGTGCTGTGCTGCTGATAGTTATTTTAAAACCAGTCAAGAATACAAATGAAAAAAAAATGCAATTTACACCCTGCTTAGGTAAAAATATCATTAGCTGAATGAATTATATGAAAAGATTGAATGTTTTCTGCCTAAAGTCTGGCCGATGCATTATGTGTTTGACATTAAAGCGGAGCTTGGGGAGCCCAAACCCAATCAATCTCAGCAAGGCAGTTAGAGAGAAGCCAATTGCTTAAGTGTTCAGATTTTTTGATTGGAGCCCCAGGTGACCAGCACTGTCAGTAATGAGATATAATATGTGCAGCCCTGGAAGACTTCTTTTCACATAATGCCTGGGGATACAAGGGTTGTGATGGCATTTGAAATCTAATTGGAAACCCCTTTATAGTGACTAAAAGGGGGCACTAGACACTCTTACTGTATATGACACAATGAAGCATAAGAAAACTATTTAAAACAGTCCCAGCATCCAGTGTTTCAGATAGAAGTCCTCATTGAAGCAAAATAAAGCCAGCTGTTTAAACAGGAGTTGGTTTCCATGATTATAGCATCCCCACTTAGAAGATTCAATCTCATGCATCTGTACGCAAGTGCTATTAATCTTATGTTCTATGTTTTTATGGTGTGATGACTAACCTGTCTGCGACCTGACCCCAGATAGGCGGTTGAAGATGGATGGATGGATGGATGATTATCTGTCTATTCAATATGAAGTTAAAGCCAGGTGGTAAGCCTAGCTTAGTAAAGCTGGAAAAACAAGGAGAATCAGCTTACCTGGCTCTGTCAAAATGTAAAAAAAACAATCTGCCCCACAGCGCCTTTAAAGCTCACTATTTCAGGGCTGCCAACTCTCACACATTGGCCCTGAGACTCACGCAACTGAAACTTTTCACATGCTCTCATTCCACATGTCCATTTTCTCACACAGTGAAAAACCTATATATAACTGATAACGTTATGGTGCAAATCAGCTCCACCCAGCTAATGCAACACCAGCTGTGCCGGGATAGTGCTGTGAGTCACAGACAGACTGTGACTGCAGTAGTAAAAATGTTTTTTTTTAAATTAAGCATCGTTAACAACAGGCAGTTTGATGAATAGATCTCTGTCTGTAATTGATAAATTGATGGATTATACCATCTTAAAATGTAAAATTTAGGTAGTAAGGTAAGAAGGATTATGTTCCTATCTAAGCCATTCAATTTAAGACAAAGTCCTTTTATTTTTTAATTCTTTAAATTATATTAATCAAAATGTACTGTATAATAAATAGTGGCTGGACACTGGACTTAAACAAAAGCTAACACATTCATATGCAGTGATCCTGATAAAACTGGTGACAGCAGTGTGTGACTTAACATATACATTTTTCATATTTTGGATCCATTTCTGTTGCACTTGAAGCTGCAAATGGAACATTATCTGCTAAAAACATGGTGCCATCAATAATGTGCCATAGATCTACCAGTCCTATTTTCCAAGGTAAAGCTGATATCCCTAATTGAATACCACAGTATGTGATTCTGGCTTTTTAGATCTGGGTTAAACATGCAGATAGTCAGACAGCATTATCAGATGTATAGTTTCCACATTTCTGGAAGCATGATAGCCATCTTAAACACAATGTGTTGTTTTTAAGTAGCTGAGAATATAATAAAAGCATGTAGAAGTACAGGAAATGGTAGTCAAATCAGACCCGCTTAATTGTGTGTCCCCCACTTTTAAAACCAACGTTAGGTCCTTGAGGTGAGTACTACATATTTAAAAATCGAATCACTAATAGAAAGCGATAAAAATTCATTCATATCCGCTCATACATTCAACCCTTAAGATTCTCCTGAGTGTCCCATTTTTCAATGCCCTCTTCCGCCCCGTCCTCCACATTTCAGCAACAAAATGACATAAATTCGATCCACAGTTTAGGTTTGGTCTGCCTATTTAGACTATGATGTGTGGAGGTTGTTGTGAAGTATGCTGATCAACAATACTTCACTTACCATGATTACTGACTTGGCTCTTAAAATAAACATGGAATCATGCAATGCAAGGGTACCTTTAGCGTCAAATAACAACGCTTTGTCACTCTTTCTCAAATCATCGCTATATGACGCCCTGAGATGAGAACAGGCTGCTCATTCCCCAAGTTGTGAAGTCATTCTTCTGATGTTCATGTGCTCTTAAGTCGAAAAGGTGGAATCAACATGGACGCTACCACAAAGTGTGGTTGGACAATGTGTTGGATTAGCATTTTCAGAGCATTTAAACAACACGCAGACATCTCATTTACTCCACATGGATAGCAAAATAACTGTTATAACCATATTACAAATTACACGTTTGCGAAATATGTATATGCAGTATGTGATTTTGTACGAACCAAAGTTCTGTGTACTTCTCTTTTTGCAATAATGATTTAAGGAGGAAAAAATATTCTGATTATTCTGACACCACATGAAAACACCATCAGTCACCGCTCCCCCCTCTCTTTCCAAGCGCACAGGAGAAGCTACGGTGGCTGACACGCTCTGTCGGCTCTTGTGCTAAATAATACGTGTGGTCCTCCATTTGTCCAAATTTCTTTTCTGACTTCTAATAAACCAGACGACTTCTGCTACTACTACTACGAATACTACTAGTACTACTAGAACATACCTGTTCTTCTTCCTCTTCTTCTTCTTTGAACTTAATCAACATAGTGAGGAAACGCACTCTGTAGAGCAGTTTGTTCATTTGGGCTACTGCAGAGACATGGCAACGCAACATGGTGACTTCCATATAGGACCCGCGATGTATGTAGATAGAAATGGCTCATTCTACGGTAATAAAAACATAACTGTTCATTATGTAAGGTCTTTGTACACTACTGGAAACATAGTTATGGATATTAGATTGCTTTCTAAATGTAATTTGTTTTAGAAATGCTATACCACAAACTTACCATTCACCTCCATTGTATTGGTGAAATTTCAGAGTCAGATATCTCAAATTGAATCTAGCTATCTGATTTTTTTTAATTTTATTTACTTATTGTTAATTTGGACCCTTTAAATTAATCTGAGGGGGAAAACAGATCTCCTCCGTGAAGCACTGGGAATTCCCAAAATACAATAATACAACACTGTACAACACATATACTGTAAGTCTATAGACCAAATACACCCTTTTTGAATTGTTCCTGAAAAGGTCCTGCTGCTGTTCCATGTACATAAATTGAGTACAGCCCCTCTGTGAGATGACCACAGCTATTTAATGAAATCAAGGAAAAGGAGCCTACATTCTACATTTTTTTGTCGGTGGGACAGTTAGCAATGCGGTTGTACTGAAGGGCTAGGCTCCAACTAGATGCAACTTGGATGTCAGGAGGCAGAGCTCAGCTCCAGTGGGTTCCAGCCCAATTCAATCCCTTCTTGTGTATAGCACTGTTGCTGTGGCTGATGAGCTAGTATTGTGGCGAAAAAGTTATGCTAACTGAAAAGTGAATACTTTATATGTAAAGCCTACTTACATGGACAAAGGGAGAAGGTCTATAGCTGTATAAAGGCTATTATACTATTCCACAGGTATTTATGTATTATTTTTCTTTGTAACTGTATACTGCAACACTTACTTCTATCTACATGCATCTCTTCATCACGATAAAAAAACAGAAATCTGACAGGATGCAGGTTCTCATGTAGTGTATATATTACATATACAACATTTGGCCATTATTTTCCTCATAGAAGCCACCATGAGGAATTTTGAACTATGTGGACAACTTCGGTAGTGTTTGCTGCTGGCCATCCAAAAACAGATGTTTGTATGATGTTTGGCGATGAAGCTAATTGTGGTATGTAAGATTAAAATTACAATATGACATTGATGATACAGTTCATAGAGGCCATAATGATTTCCAGTGAACTTTACAGTAAACATTTTACTGTGCATTGTCAAATTGTCTATCAGCGTAAGCTATTCATTATTTCAAACACAAGTCAGGGCCAATACAGACTGTCATGTCTTTCATTATTTCTTTTATCCCTGTGCTATAAAGGAAGCACTCCAAAATATGTCTGAATAGTGCCACACTAGAGATTGTATGTTACTGTGTTTCTCTTTTCTCTAAGGCCCAAAGCACTTCACTCTGCATCTCCACCTGTCTATAAACACTATGGCACATTGCACCGTGGGAGTTCACTTCTAATCAATTTGTATTTATCTGCTTCTGCTGAGCCACAAGCAGACGTTTCTCAGATGGTACCGCTCCAGCAGCATTTCCAAACCCGGCCCTCTACGTTACAGTTCACCTCTGTCGATGGCTCTGTTTTTCATCCACTCCTTTCAGCAGCCTCACTCACTGCCTTTATATTCATAGCATGCATATAAGCACAACTGTCACATACCTGATTTAAATGCATCTCAGTGGGCGTAAGAGCTCAGAAACTACTTTAGGTCTAAGTCTGGCTATTCGAGTGAGTTGACAGCCGAGTAAAATGTGCAGCTGTTCTGTGGGAAGGATTGAGTGCATGTTTGGGCGCATGGTGCTAGGAGAGGCAGAGCTGCTTAACATGGTGAGATTGGAGGTGGTGAGACGCGAATCTATGTCAGTGTTCAGGCTGCACGCATTAACAGAACCAAAGTCATGCTCCAGTTGAAGTGTTAGCCTGAAAGAAGATAAATATGTTGTCCAAAGGCCTTGACATCCAGTTAACTCACAGACAAAGGGACAAGTACTGATGTTTCGGACACCAAAATCTTTTGCTAGTCTTCTTCAGAAGGTCATTCTGGTATACAGCAACCCTGTCGTCTTTACACCATCATGGCCCAGCCTTTAAAGCACACTCCCATACATTCCATGTACGTTCAGTAGTCTGCTTTCATACAACGTGCACTAACTGAATCTTGCATTTCAGTGACCTTGAAAAGCATTTCTATAATTTGCATAGCACACAAAATACAGTGTAGTCCCATAAAGTATGAAGATAATTAAACATGAATTTTCATATCCCTAATGCTACAATTTATACTGGGGAGGCATGTTTGCATGAGCACTTATGAGATGATAATTGATAAAATCCTGGGCACGGGAAGCAGAGAAGGGTGCTCTCAGCTTGCTTCATAAATGGATGGTCGAGTTGAACTTTATTTTAAGTGGACTGAGGTCATAGCAGCATTTTGCAACCTTGAGGTGGAAAATCAACCTTCGCAGAGATTTTTCAGAGAAACACATTTTGCATGAGGACATTTTGATACACTGACAGATGTGCGGCGAATGCAAATGTTTGCTTAAGAGGAGGCCCACGGATCCTTGAGAGTGCAGTCTGGCATCGTTTCATATCTGAAAGGCATCTCTGGGTGGAAATTCCATATAGAAAACTCTACTGATCACAACATATGACAACTATAAAATGAGTTGCCTTATCTGAGTGCACTGGGAGAGCCATTATTCGAAGAAATCTGCACTTTTTTTTCCTGCTCAGTGCCACAGAACAGATAGCATTGTCTTTGGTTCTCACATGATATTTTCTCCTCCGTAGATCACAAATGGTTAATGCCCGATCACATCATTTTGACAGCCCACTCAAGCCTTTATAAACCTATTCTTACCATCTGCTAGCAGCACACAGCACACAGCACTCCGCTATCATTGTATTTACTAGATTGCTCTGGTCACAGCCCCAATAGTCATGTTCAAACCCATGCTTCCATTCAGCCACTGTTTTTTCATTGGCTTACAAAAGATGCCTTTGGACAGTCAGTTTCCTCAACATCATTGGCTGAAAATGACAACGAGGCCACTGTTGACTGGACAAGAGGAGCTGCTGGTCTGGAAAGCATTCTTGGCCTTTTCCTATGTGCTATGATTTGATAAGGCCCTCTCTCTCGCTCCTCCCTTCCCTATGTGTGTTTAATTGCAGCAGTGGAGTCAGGTGTGCGGGAGTCAGGACACCAGTCATCAGCCTCATTCAAACTCATGTACCTGGTTCCTGCCTCATCTCATCGCCAGATTGTAGACTTAGCTGACTACTCATTGTGCTCACAGTTTCTCTGCCTGGATCCTACTCCTGCCTCTGCTCCTCCCTGTCACACTTGGACTGTGGACCAAAGAGCCAATCCCAGCTGACATTGGACGAAAGGCGAGGTACACCCTGGACAGGTCTAATAGACCTAACGTACTGACAAAATACAAGCACAGCAGTTTTTACAGCTTTAGACCTATTACAGTAAAACTGTAG
>NW_024043631.1:0-27000 GCF_014851395.1 Micropterus salmoides
AGTGTTGGTGTTGCAGATCTAACAATTTGTCTTCTAAGTGCCGGAGTTTTTGCAGACCTACTTTTTTCAGGTGAGAGGAAATACCAATTATTTTCCCCCTAATCACTGCCTTAAGTGTATCCCATAGTGTTCCCGGTGACACCTCGTCCTTATCGTTATATTCTAAGTACTCCTCTATATCTTTCTTCAAGGGCTCTTTAATATTTGGGTAATAAAGAATGTTTGTGTTCAACCTCCATAAGGTGGATCTTTTCTTCCTGTTCAGGCAGATATCAGCGTAGACCGGGTTATGGTCTGATATAGTACAGGGACCTATTTCACAATTTTTTTACCCTGAGGAGATCAGTTCTAAACATGAAGATATAGTCTAACCTTGAGTAGACATTGTGTGCGCATGAATAGTGGGTATATTCCCTATTGGTTGTATGGCAGTCCCTCCACACATCAACTAATCCTAATTCGTCCATCAGGTGTAATATTCTTTTCCCAATGTTTCTCGAATCACCTTTCCCGTTTGAAGAATCTAATTTGGCGTTTAGTTTAGAGCGCCGTGCACTAAGATCGCCACACCTCTTCGCCTCCCCGAACTGTGAGAAAAATAAAAGACATGTTTAAAACCAAGCTTGTTCAGTTTTTCATGTTCGCTATCCGACAGATGTGTTTCCTGCATAAAAACAACCTGAGCTTTATCTCTTTTAAGGTTAGATAGGGCTTTCCACCTTTTTACCGGATTGTGTAGGCCATTAATATTGATTGATACCATTTTCACTGATCTGCTACTCATCTAAATAATAGAACGATTACACCCATTCTAATAGGCTCCCCACACACCCTTGTAAACACTGAACATGGAACACATGAACAAATAACATCAAAAAAAGACAAAAATCAAACTGAAGTAGTTCTAACTTCCAAGTTAGGGGCCCTCGTGGTGGACCCTGCTTCGCCTTCAAGGGCAACTTCTTCATCAGTCGGTGGAGGAGGCCCTTAAAAGCTAAGGCCTCACTGAGAAGAACACCCTCCAAAAACCTTACTTATCTGCTTATTGCACACCATTAAACTGAATAACAGTTTTTTTAAGTTGTAAGAAAAAGAAACAGCAAAGTGGATAAACCTCAATTTCCCGAAGGCGTAGGTGACGTCCTCCTGAAGGCTCTGAGCTTTTCTTTGTAACCGGAGTCCCGCCTCTTGTTCGCTGTGCTGCTCCCCGCTCCTCTGCCAACTCTGCTCCAGGTCAGCTGCTTCAGTTGCTCCAACGCTGTTTCTGGTGATGTGATGACCTTCACCACATAGCCTCTACTGGACATATCTGCAGTAGCTTCCACAACTGTGTTGTAGATTTTGGTTTCTTCCGTGTATTTCACCTTTAGCCTAGCTGGAAAGAGAGTCTGAAAGGGGATCTGCTGCTCTTTCAGAATCTTGCGCACCTCTGCGTATTCTCTTCGTTTCTTTAGGATGAGAGTAGGGTAATCATGGTCTAAACTTACTTGTTTGCCATTCCAGGCAAATCCTTTTTTCTTCCACGCCTTACGGAGCACAAGTTCTTTGGTCTTAAAGCTGAGGAATTTCACAATAATAGAGCATGAGGGTGCGTCGTCTGGCGGTGGTGGGCCTAGAGAACGATGCGCCCGTTCGATGCACATGTCAAGCTCATCTTGAGACATCTCCATTGTTGGAGAGTCCCGCTCTGCTGTCTCGGGTACACCGTAGATGCGGACGTTTTCTCTTCTCGTGCGGCACTCCAAGTCCATTAATTTATCCTCCAATCTTATTTGTAACTTTATTATTTCCGTCATGGCATCCTCTGTGTTCTGAATCCTCTCCTCCACCTTCTCAATCACTGAAGGACGCTTCAGCCTCATCCATTCTCGTGCTCATCTTAGACATTTTTTCCTTAATTTCCCCCAAACTCACATTGTTTTCTTGGCGAAAGTCCCTCAATTCCTGAAGTACCACATCTATGTTGGCCATATCGTCTCACCATGCGGTAGCAGTCCACCAGTATGCGGCCTCGTGTCGAGCAGTGAATCCCTTTAGCGTTAGCAGGGAAGCTAGCGCTATTTTCCCAGGTTTAAGCACCCACTATGTTGCTCCGTCGAAGCGTTAGTTTTGGTGTATTTCACTTACCCCCTCACTTATCTACCTCTAAACACAAATCTGTATTGTCTTAACAGGGTAAAGTTTTAAATTTCGTAGGTTTCCTTGAGAGCCCGTTCACAGTGCTGCGGTCACGGTGACATTCGAACCGGAAGTCGAAGTCCAATATTTAAGAGCTCTTCTCTAAATTAGAGAAGTATAGTATCTGGTTACCAGAGTACGACGGCAGAAAACACTACGGAGAAAAAAAGCACTACGGAGCGTAATCCAGAGGCTGTCATCCGCGGCACCATCTTGAGTCAAAAGGAAGGAAGAGGAGGAACTACCCTGCACGGAGGAAGCCCGGGGCCCTCGTTTGGAGCCAGGCCCAGAGGGGGGGCTTGTCTGCAAGAGCATGGTGGCCAGGTTAGCCACGGAGCCCCGGCTAAGCACCGTAACATTGAAGTTTACCCCGGTGGACGAAAGGTTTGCATCCCTACGTCTACGGTTGTTGCTGGGGGGAAACTCTGACTGTTGATTGTGCATATGCACCGAGTTCAGAGCAGTTCAGAGTATTCTGCCTTCTTGGAGACCCTGAATGGAGTCCTGTATGGGGCTTCAGTAGGTGACTCCATGGACTTGAAGCTTGTAATATTTTTTTGTATTTTTGTATATTGCAGGAGGTGCAGCGGGATGACGGGATGAGGGGATCCTTATTAAGGGATATCTAATCCCTGTACATTCAAAGCAAGAGCTGTGTATGAATTAAGTAAGTCGGACTCATTCCAGGTGGGGGTTGGCCTCCGCCAGGGCTGCGCTTTGTCACCAATCCTGTTTGTGATATTCACGGACAGGATATCGAGGCGTAGTTGAGGTGAGGATGGGTTGCAGTTCGGTCGTCTGTGCTTTTTGCAGATGATGTTGTCCTGTTGGCATCATTGTTCCATGACCTTCAGCACTCGGTTCACAGCCTAGTGTTAAGCAGCTGGGAGTGAGGGTACAATAGATTGGGAGATTGGCCAGAGAATCGGAGCAGCGGGGCGGTATGGCATTCGGTCTACCGCACCACTGTGACGAAAAGAGAGTTGAGCCCCAAGGCAAAGCTGTCGATCTAATGGTCACTTTTAATTCCTACCCTCACCTATGGTCATGAAGGCTGGGTCATGACTGAAAAAACTAGACCGTGGATACAAGTGGCCGAAATGGGTTTTCTCAGGAGCGTGGTTGGCTTCTCCCTGAGAGATAGGGTGAGAAGCCAAGTCATCCGTGAGGAACTCGGAGTAGAGCCGCTGTTCCTTTGCGTCGAAAAGAGCCAGTTGAGGTGGTTCAGGTATCTGCTAAGGATGCGTCCTCGGCACCTCCCTAGCAAGGTGTTCCAGACACATCGAGCTGGGAGCAGGCATCAGGGAAGACCCAGGACTAGGTGAAGACGTTATATCTCCACACTGGCCTGGGAACGCCTCGGGATCCCCCAGTCAGAGCTGGTTAATGGGCCTCTGGAAGGGGAGGTTTGGGGTCCTCTGCTGGATCTGCTGACCCCATAACTGGACCCCGAATAAGCAATTGAAGATGGATGGATGGATAGAAATTAGATTTGACTCAGGGCCCCTCAACTATTTAATCCTGCAGTTGTCACCTTAAGGTTATAATCATTTCATGATACTTGATATTTACATATTACTGGACACAATTAAACAAAATACCACAAACCAAGTGATGCACAGTAAACTTAGGGGTTTTTGGGGACCTGAGGGTCTGGCAGGTGCCCACTTTGTGTATTTAGTAATCCAGCCTTGCCTCAGCAGGTCACGATTAAAACATCATTGTCCGTTATTGTCACACTCAATACCATACAATAGGACAGAATAGGACAGAATTGTACAGTCCATCACACCTATAGATATCTAATTTCTGTTTGACCCAAATATATCAAATATATTAACTCTGAACCTGTAATTATTATACCTAGTTTAAATATACCGCAAGCATTTTAAACTTAATATAGATCGAAAGTCTTAATCCATCACTCACCACAAGCCTGTTGGCCGATCTCTGACTGGAGCCTGGACTGGAGTGGTTCAGAACAACAGGAGTAACCACACAGACTCTGTGAGGCTTCAGCAGCTCTAAGATCTGATCTGCTTACAGGGTCACAGACACAAACAGGCACACTGTCATCTGGAAAGGTTGACCAAACTCAAGTACTGTCATAATGACTGCATCTTAATCATCCTCTGCAAATCCCATGTGATCCTTGTTGCATTCTTCATTGTTTTCAAAACATCTGCAACTTTTGGACAAAATGAAGTGTAATTTTCTGGATTAATGTAGACAAAACTTAGAGGAAGAACCCAAAATATGTTCTACATCAGGAAATTAAGTGATTTTGTGCTCAGAAACAGCTGGATTCACAGAGAGATTACAGGTGCATCTCAGAAAATTTGAATATTGTGAAAAAGTTATTTTCTTTACATAATAAAATTCAAAAAGTGAAACTTTCATATATTCCAGTTTCATTACACAGTAAAATATTTCAGGCCTTTTTTGTTTTAATCTTGATGATTACAGCTTATAGCTGATCAAAAATCCATATCTCAAAAATGTTGACCTTCCTAAAAGTTGAACGGTTCTAAAAAAGGTTCATTTATGTACTCAGTACTTGGTCGGGCTCCTTTAGCATGAATTTCTGCATTAGTGTGGTAAAGCCTGTCAGCAGATGGGAGCATGAAGGGCCCTAAAATCCCTGGTAGATGCTGCATGGACTCTGGACTGGAGAAAAGTGGACCAACACCAACATATGACTCGGCACCCCAAATCATCACAGACTGTAGAATATTTACACAGGACTTCAAGCAACTTGGATTCTGTGCCTCTCCACTCGTCCTCGCCTGGGACCTGGATTTCCAAATGAAATGCAAAATTTACTTTCATCTGAAAAGAGGACTTAGGACCTCTGACTTTGGTCCAGGTCTTTTTCTCCTTAGCCCAGGTAAGACGAGTCTGACGTTGTCTCCGGTTCAGGAGAGGCTCAACACTAGGATGTGACACTTGTAGCTCATTTCCAGGACACGTCTGTGCCTGGAGGCTCTTGATGCTCTGGCTCCAGCCTCAGCCCACTCCTTGGGAAGCTCCCCCAAGTTCTTGAATCGGCTTTGCTTGACAATCCTCTTGAGGTTGTGGTCATCCCTGTTGCTTGTGCGCCTTGTCCTACCACACTAACCTTCCGTGAACTTTCCATGCACATGCTTTGATCCACCACTCTGAAGAGCCAGCCCTTTCAGCAATGACCTTCTGTGGCTTACCCTCTTTGTGGACAGTGCCACTGTCAGGACAGAAGCCTACCCCATGATTGTGGTTGTGTGTACTGAACCAGAGACATGGGAGACAACCAGGTTGACATTTCTGCATTATACATTCTTTATTTTAATATGTATATATTCTAATAATATATCCTAATATTTTGATTATGCGATCTTTGATTTCCATGAGCTGTAAGCAAATCAAAATTAAAACTTAAAAGGCCTGAAATATTTCACTTTATGTGTAGTGAATTTAGAATATATGAAAGTTTCACTTTTAGAATTACAGAATAAAATTAACTTTTTTACGATATTCTAATATTCTGATATGCACCTGTACATCTGTAGCCTCTCCTGTCCCTTGGCTATATTTTGTTATGGAGCTTCAAAGACATGCTCATGCATATTTCTGCACAGTTTGTGCCTGCTGGTCTTTATAAACTCCTCTGGTAAAAATGTCAGCAATGAAAAACAAGAAAACAAGAAAAACAATTTCAAAATAATCCTGTGGTTTCTGAACTCTTTCCCCTCTCTTTGCTCAGTTCAGAACATTGTTGACTAACCACAGACTGAGTCATATTTTCTTCTTTTTGTCAGTTGATGTCACTAACTGTTACAGTGGAAACATATCTGTTAGTAGAGGGCAAAGTGGCTAACCTTAAGGCATGAAATTACTTTTGTGCAACTGACTCACTCACATTTGACCTTTGAAACAGCAAACCTAAACTAGACTAAACTGTGCAGATCAGTCCGACGGATGTTTGTGACTTTGGTGCAGTTATTTGTCGTCTCTCTGTGATTATACGCATGTATGAAAGTTATCCCCTTTCAAAAGCTTTTCCATACCTTTGTGAAAAGATCAAATGTTTCCATGTCAGTGTTTGGCATTAAAGCTGCTAATGTTCCCTAACTGACATATTAGACTTATCTATTAGAAACAACACAAAACAATTTAACTGCATCACAAACTACAGCCTCCAGAGTTACCGTAAAGTTGATTTAACCTCTTTAAAATACTTTGAACACAAACTGAACATTATAACCTTCATGAAGGTTGAGGACTGTTGGATTAGATTGCATCAGTGTTAACTAGGTAACTAAATACACATCCAATGGAGTGTAAATATATGTGATTTGTAGTACACAGGGTAAAACATGCAAAAACACTGGTACCATCCTGGTAAATCACTGGGTATTGCCACTGAAGATCAGCTACTGCTCTTTTCTCTCTCTGTTCTGTCTTCAAACTGTCACTAAGATAAAAGAGCATTGATGTTGCTGTTGAAGTTGGCTCATCTTACCTTGCAGGTTCTGTGGTAAGGAGTCCATATTGTAGGTTTCAATAAAACACTGGTACTGACAGAAAAATGCACATAAAGTCAAGCTGTGATCATCTACTGCTCCACCAGTGTCTCACCTCTAACCATCACTGAACTAACCCCTCTGATAACTGGTCAGTGTTTTACACCACAATATCTATACAAAAGGAAGGAATGATGCAGGGAAACATCTAAAAACAACTCATATATGCAGCCTTTTAAAAGATAAATTCTATCTGAATAAGCAGCATACATCTGTAATCATCCAGTGCTGGCTGAGGAGTAGAGACGAGAGGAGGAAGGTGTCGGTATGTGGCAACAGAAATGAGAAAATGCAGGGTGAAGCTACCAAAGGTGTGGAGACATGCGGTGCGCACACACACACACACACACACACACACGTCTGCATATAACCTGCTTTTTCTTTTCCACTCATGCATGTGTGCACACACCATAGGCTGTATAAAAAAGGTGCACACACATTTCAACTAGTCTTGCTTATTGTGCACACTTTTGTTTTTTGCTCATGAACTTAGACACACATCCTGTTCCATGTTGTGAGTCACAACTGTAGCGAACGAGGAGAGGACTGAGCTTGCAGGAACCTTGTTTAACCTCCCACAATGAGAAATACACCACAGTCAGGAAATCTGCAGTTTCACAAAGTAAAGCTTCAAACTGTTTAAGACGTGTCAAAATACTGAATATGTAATGGAATTACACTGAAAAAGAAAACATGCTGGCAAATGTATCACAGTGGTTGAAGTAGTTCATGTCAGAAAATCTAATCTTTAAGACTAATAGACTGTTTAATTTGCAGGCCTCAGGTCCTGTGGTACACGTACAGCCAGTGCAGGTGTGTTAAACTGACCTCTAACCACCAGCGGGTGGTTGCATTGCAAACCTGGATTAAAAATGACTCCTACATATGTTTCAAACAGCTCGTTGGCACTAGTCATGCAAGAATTGTTTTGATCAAGTAAAAGTACTAGATTCAAAATTGCACTTTAATAAAAGTACAAAAGTATTAGTTTTAAGATGTACTGAAGTATTAAAAGAAAATGTATTCACTATGCAGAATGGGTGTTGGATTATTATTACACATAATGCTGGTTACATGCTGGTTAGGTGAGGCTCCTGTAAACTCTTTACTGTTGGGTGGTTTAACCTATAATATTCCATCATATTTTACAAGCCTCTCGAATGTGTTAAAGGGGCAATATGGAGTTTTTAGCGGCCACTAGCTGTGTGGTTTTAAGATTGCAACCTGGTGTGTGCTCGTACGCGTGAACTTGTGAGCGAGCATAATCCAAAACACAACCGCTTTCATAAAGAGACCACAATAAACGTGGAATCACCAGCATGCAGGCTGTGGCTTTTCTCCAGATATGTTCAGCTTCTGTTACTGCGACGTTCTCGGCTCAGAGGCAGATCAACACCCGCGCCGTACCTTTCATTCAGTGCAGCGAGCGACACCGGCATTTTGGCACAATACTACCTGAAAAAAGGCAGAGTGACAGCGGCTATAGACAGGCAGGGAGACAGCTTCACACAACATGCTGGAAACTCAGGTCAACTCCCACTGCAACGTTACAGTAATATTTTATCACCTCGACAATGAACTAATCCATGCTCGTTACATGATATCATTACAGTGACTGCATTTAACCAACATAGTTAGCTCGCCTGCTGCTTTCAGTAACAAACTTCACTATCTGTGAATCTTTCACCGGAGGCGCAGCAATGTCAGCACAGCTACATGTATTTGATGATAACGAAACGCTTAGTGAACTATACTGATTATTATAACAAGATCATGTCCACAGTTAGACCGCAGTAAGTAAATATACTGTAGTGTTAGTGGATGGCTCTTCTTCTGTGTTGTTGTCGCCGTCTTGTTGCAGTATTGTATATTATGTGGGTCACGTTACAGCGACTGAGAGGTGGAGAAGCTGTGTACTTGAGTATCGTAAAATGACCAATGACTATGATAAATCTATATTGAACGTTACGAAGCAAACGGCAGGTCTGAGCTAATTAGTGTTAGTTGGCTGCCCTACCTTGCATCACTATAGGTTAGTAAACTAATCCCTCCACATTAGCTTTGTACAGTTACATCATTTCTTGCAGGCAAAATCAACACTGACATAATACCGGTGGTACACAGTACAGTAACATGGGTCGCGTTAGCGTGTGAAGTAATGTGGAAATAATACAACTTTGTGCTGGATAACGTTAGCAACTGCTCTGCGTTTGCCTAACGTGACTCTGAATTTCTGATGTGATTGTTTTTACCCGACATCTCAATCTCGTTTGGTCTGACAGTCTTCATCGCATTGACCTTTATTATTATTTTTTATTCTTACATGGAGTTTATGTTGGACTCTGTTTTGTGGTGTTAGTGGACTGCATGTCGTTAGCTGCGGTGTTGTCACTGTAGTGGGAGAGAGACTCGGGAGCACGCACAGGGCTGAATCCTGACCTGTTGTCCTCACATTAAAAGCAGAATAGGGGCTGTTCCAAGCAAGAGAAAACAGGCATGTCCTTAATTTCTAAGTGAGGTTAGAGCTCATTGACAGTAAGGCAGTGAAAATTTGATTTATTAATAAGTGCTTTCATTGAAAAACTACATACAGCACCTTTAAATGTAAAATGTGCATCTAAAACGTGAATGCTGAAAGCTGAAATGATTTTAAAAGTATTGCTTAAAATGCAGAAATATTAAATGAATTTGCCTGAAAATGCAGCAGCTGGACTGTTGAAAAAGCTGGAAGCTGAAATGTGAAACTGCTATAATTGGGAGTTGGAAAAATTTAATAGAAACATAAATGTCCTTAAAGAACATAACAATTTTACAAATGAATTGTTTCTCCACCTGAAAGTATGCCGAATTATTAGTTAAAAACATACCGAAGATGAATAAACTGCATAACTAAAACTGCAGAAATGTGATCGAAATGAATTGCCAGAATTGGAAGCATGCATTATATAAAGAACCGCCTGACACTGAGCATGGCGCTGTATTGTCGCGTCTGTGACCCAGTTACATCTGCTCTGTGCAGCTTGTCCCGGCTTCCATCAAAAACTGACTTGCTGCGTTTCATCTGTAGAGCAGAGCAGAGAGACACTTCTGAAAGACGCTGCAGCTTGTCTGGTAGACTCACGAGCATCTTTTGGAATGGCCATGATCAGCTCTGTGTGTTGCAGCCGGAACGTAACACAGCCGTGCCTAGTGGAATCCAGCCCAGTCAAGTGTTTTTTTAGGAAAACATACATTGTGAATATTTCCAGAATTAACACCCAATAAAAATAATACAGATTTGAATAACTATGGTGTGACTAAAAAGTGTAGATGGAGTGGAGTAAATGTACTATTTCCCCCTGAAATGTAGTGTATAGAAAAGTAGCATTAAAAGAAATACTCAATTAAAGTACAAATACCTTGTTTTGAGCTAAACAACCCCATACTCCTCTGTGTAAAACATGAGAAACAGCATGATACTATTTTTCCCAGCTCTACCACTTACATTTGGCTGTAGTGACCTGGAAAGAGAACAATGGGATGAAATGCTTTTGTGCTTGTTTAAACCATCTTCCACACAAAATCCCGCCCGCAGCTGTACTGCAAACAGAAAAAAGAGAGGTGCAGCAGTCATGGACCCGTTAGGAGGATTTTATTTTTCATCAGCTGTACAGTGCCTCATCTGTTTTCTTGGTCTTAAAACAGTAATGTGGTTAAAACCACCTTAAAACTGTTCTCTCAATTCTTCTGCCAAAACAAACAAACAAAGCAAAGCTATGTGCAAACAAAAAACAATACTGTCGCTACGGGAACAGTCGAACATCCATCTTCCATCCGTCCTCCTGCAGAACAATAACATGATAGATTGATAACAAAACATTTTGCTCATTTGTGTTTTACAGAATGAGACCTCAGACCACAGCAGTGCACTCACAGAAAGGTTTTTGAATGATTCTTGCAAAAGTGTCAATCTGATGTACAAACACTGATTTCCTCACATACCTTCTTTTAGTATCAGTATCTTGGCACTGCTATCTCTGTGTCCATGGTTCCTTACAGCCTGGAAGGAAGGCCACATAACAACCATCATAACCTGTGGTCAAACTGTCACTGCAGAGCTTTTAGCCCTAGTCTAAGGATTCACACCTTCAGAAGACTCAAATCATATGATTTGTTGAGATTCTGACCATGAAGATTCATTTAGTTCTAACCTTGATCCTAATCCTGTGTTTTTGTAAAGAAAACTAGGCTCTGATTTGGAGTGACTGGCGTGGGCCAAGGTAAAGACACACCTTGGTATCAGCTGCAAATGCACACCATCCGACAGCTCAGGGCTACTGGAATTGCAAGACTTGGGCTAAACGGGCCTCAGTTCAGGGCTGATTTGGACTACCCAATTAAGTCACATAGCACAGCAAACAAATACAGAGCTTCTAAAAACTGTCACCAATCAAAAACATTATTAAAGCTTTTAGATGGTTGCCAAACTGTTTTTTCTTTCAGCAAATTCTCCAAAAGCTCTTGTTCCTTATACGTCAAACTAATCTCACACCTTTGGGCCAAAAGGTTAAACTGAATAAGACTACGCTTCTGTCACACTACTGAACCGAACCAACTGCACAGAAACTGCAAAATGGCCAAACATGAAAACCGTAGAACAGTATCAGAGCAGATCCAAAATGGTCATGAGCAACAGAATACAGACAGAAACATGAGTGGTTCAGATAGTTCAGTTTGGTTAAGAAGAGCTTATCTGTGGAAGGAAAGCACAATGGAAAGGTCATTCTGCAAATCACCTTTACAGGCTAAGGGCGTGGAGGACAAGGTATGACACTGAAAAAAACTTTTAACCAACACATGTCAAAGTCAGCCATTTAAATACAAAAATGGTTCACAAGAAATCAAAAAGCAAAGGGTTTAAAATGTTGTTACATGCAAACCATGTTTGGTGATCATGGATTGCTGTGGGGGGTGGCTGGTATTAGCTTGCAAAACATGTTGGAGTTTATTACTGCTGATTACTTCAAGTGAACTGATTCAGATGCATAGACATAATTCCATGTTAATTAAAGTAGTTGGAATGTTCAAAATCACAACTATATTACAATATTCTACCACCTAAATCAAGATTATCTGTACCCATCTGTACCCACCAGCAGGGATCAGTGATAGGTAGGGGGGGAAACGGCTGATAATGAACTTCATCTCAAACTATGTTAGTGCTGGGAAACTAAATTAGCAGCAACCTCAAGTATTTAATTTGCCTGAGTTGACTGAGGGCGGATTTCCATTAAAACAAGGTTGAGTGCTGGTGAACTGGGCAGCTGACTCACTGACTTCATTCATTTGACGGTATCTGCCTGTGCCCATTTGCTCATGTATAAAGAAGAATCCTTCTGATCCTACGATAAAAGCCTCCATATACAAACAGCCAAATACTAACACCACAACACTGACCCTGTGTTTACACAGGCCAAGGCGGAAATCATACTATGGGGGGAAAAATATACACATCATATGACTGAGAGCAAGTGGTATCTCAGAGGCAAACTTGAGTACCGTGTACTACATTTCATTAGGAAATACTACATTTATATCTATATATACACATAGAAAGGCTTGGAATTTGCTAAATTAGCATGGTTGCAAGAGAACAGCAAGCAGGCCAGAAGAAAAACAAAGTGAAAAGTGAAGGTCGACCAAATAATGTCTCCTTTGGCAGAGCAACATGAAGAGGAGCTGAACATGAACGGCATAGACTGACACAGGATGTGGCTTTGGGTAGAAAAAAAAGTAACAAAATCCACAATGATTCATTCAGAAGACATTCAAACTGAAAAAAAGCATTTAAGAGCAGGGAGTAGTCTGTAATTAGCTTGATAATATTTGTATATGATGTGGAGATGACACAAGTATGTGCAGTGGGATTGCGTATTTTGTGTGTGTGTGTGTGTGTGTGTGTGTGTGTGTGTGTGTGTGTGTGTGTGTGTGTGTGTGTGTGTGACCCACAAACATCAGTATGCAGGTCGATGTACATGGATTTGAAGTTACTTTCTAAGTATTTACATGCAGCTTCCCTTCTTTGTACATGGTTGTTTTTGCTGCCACCATTTTTGCAGCCACTTCAATGGAGGCAAAATGGCTGCCTTTAAAAGCTCACACAGATGGAACATCAGGTGAAGGCCAAGGATGTGGAAATGTTAATGTGTATTTGCCAATCTGACTCATAGTCCGGCTACATGCATGTGGCTGTTCTGTTCACCGGTCCATCATGCTGAGGATCATCTCTGGTGTCAGATCTCCGTTGGCAGCAGCGGCCGCTGTTTCCTCATTCACAGCCAGCTCAACAGTCTCCACCCCTTCCCCGTCTAGCCCCACCCCCTCCACAGTCAGGGCCACTCCGCTCCAGCGGTGTCGCTACAGAGGCATCGCCAACAGCTTTCACAACACGAAGAGGTGTACAACACAGGAGCTCAGCAATGGAAGCTAATTTCAGCCAAACACGAACGTTATTCAGAAATTGGTAACTGCATGTGTGCTTCACAAGCTGAATATCAACGATGATAGCTTCTCAAATATAGCGGTATGCTGTTGTCGAGGCAGGAAGAGATGGCCCGTAACAGTTACCAGTAACTTAACCATGAGTAAACCTTGGTAAATTGTTGTTTCAACTGAGTTTGGCGAGGCAGTGGTCAATAACGTTAGCAAGCGAAACGACTTGAATCGGCCCTGTTAACTTGTGACTTTTAGGCAAACGCGTCTGTGGTTATCGTAGTTACGACATCTGTTCAAAAAAAGAAGAGAATACGTAGCAGCCTGCTAGTGCCTCTTTCTATAGTTCACTAAAAAGTCAAAACATACCTTTCTGATTCGTGTTTGGAGTCTTGTGTCACGTACCACTTAGTCAAGCGTTGAACGTTGCTTGTTGTTAAGGTAAACGTTCCTCTTTCTTCCTTGTTGTTGAACGACGGTTGGCATCCAACATTAATGGTGCATTAGGGTGTTGTAGCCCTACTGGTTTTCAAACTAACTGGTCGCCGTACGCGTGCGCGTGTTGTGCGCAGCAGCTGCGGACTGACTCCATCCCCAGATTCGTCACACATTCACAAACATGTTCCCGGCGAGTTTCAAGTCGCATCTTAAATCTACTGCGGCGATCATGATTGAATAAGTGAGCACTACATTATCTAGCCACACACGAAAAAAAGAAATGGAAGAAAATAGACTTTTTACAAAATCGCGTCAAGCTGGATTCGAAGTCACCTGAGCAAAAAGTAACATCTGGTCCCAGATCTTCACGTTACCTGCGAGCTGATCCAGCAATCATAGATGACTGTCTTCCAGTCACGTATTGATTAAGCACGTCATCATCCAGGTAACACTTTGTTTGGGCTGCTCTACAACAGCTGGTTACTTTGAGCGATCTTAAAAATACCACAACATGTTTATCAAGGTGTTTTTCTCGTGGCAATATTGACCCCCTACACGCTATGACACGGGAATGCTTTTAAACAGTGACTCTCTTACTCCGACAATACTGTGAATACATGAATTTATTAAAACACCGAGCCACATGAGGAGCAGAAGTGGAAATATTCTGCCCACAACACAGTAGGCCTCATGGACTTAATGATTTACAGTCATCATCAACACAAAAAGCATCAAGTCAGAAATAAGGAAACGAAAAACTGGAATTTGTAAGGAAGTTACTTTGTGTTTTACACTTGATGAACAAGCAGCAAATACACTCCGGCGACCTGATTTAGGCTAATGTAGCCTTATGAAGATGAGCTTGAACAACAACTAACAAGTTAAATGGGTTTTAAGTTCGTGTTTTGGGAAATAAAAAACGAGGCTCAACTTGCAGTAGGCTACACAGTGTAACTCAGAATATTGCATATTGTATACTGCAGAATATTATGGAAGCATATAGGGGACAAAAATTAAAATTATCATGAAAACTTCCCACAATAACATTAAAATTTTCCACATATGTATGTGTTATTTAGGTAAACATTTAAATGAAAATGCAATCATTTTCATTTTCACATACTTGTGTGAGCAATCTAGGACCATATTAAAATGAAAATGGAAACAGCATTTGACATTGCATTTTCAAAGACTTAGTCTGCTCTATAGTGGACTTTATTCAAATGCAATGAGTGAAACAGCGCCCCCAGTCTATCAGGAGAAATTATTTAGCGTTCTCCTGACAACCAGCGAATACTTTTAAACTGTCCTCTGGCAGCAAGAAATCTGTTACCATTAAAAAACTGTAACCGATTAAATCAGTCACACACCTTTAAAAAGGGACATTTTTGAGTTTTTAAATATATTTATAACATATTTATTGCCATAGGTCATCAGGTTGTAATGCCATCTAAAATTTGAGGCATTCACCAACTTTCTCAGATGCCTATAAAAGCCTGTATAGGCCAACTGCTTTCTACGTGAAGGACTGGTCACATTTCCTGCGAAAAGCAACTGTCGTGCTGACATTTATGTACGCAATATTACAGCAAATCATGTGAAACACTGTAATTTTGTGTTTAGTTGATTTAAACTAGATAATGTGAGCTTGCCTGCAATGATGTGTGAGAACTTTCACCGTCCACTTGATCAATACAACAAAATTCAAATTGGCCAGGAGGGAACAAAGATGAAGAGAATAAACAGTGAGTGAGTGATGAATAACGTAAGTAGTGTAGGCGGTGTAGCACAGGCACAACCTGGAGGAGGAACTAGTCTAAATGACTGTATTAGTATAATAATATAACATTATTAGTATGTTGTTAATTTAATATTTAACTGTAAGTTTGATATTACTTATACATTATGTTACTATATCCAATATAATTTCATATAATTAGTATATAACTTACCACTAGTACATTAGTTCAAATTACAGCTGCTTCAGTTTGGAGTTGTTTTTTTATTCATTAACTTCACTACCCCTCCAACCTTGATTTTAGGCAGGCTACTAACTCGTCAGTAATCATAACTGTTTATGCAGAACATTGAGTTCAACATTTATAAAGTTTGTTGCAGCACATCAAACTTTAAAAAAAAAATCCCGCTCCATCCAAGCTGTGCACAAAAAGTGACAGTGACAAGAGCATCGGCTTTATGAAAAGCTGAGTGCGTTTCAATGAAAGGCAGAGATTTAGCTAAATAGCCAGCTAACGTTATACAAACCCACATGCTCCTTCAATTTTCCCTGTTGTCTTCTGTCTTACCGATTCAGCTGCTGCCTGTTTTTCAGGAACGGGGCTGTTCAAGTGGCCATAGAGCGACCGGCCAACCGGGTTAATCCCGTTACTCCTGATCGCCACTCCGACTATGTTTTGACTCGGAAATCATTTTCCGGTTCGCACGGATCTATTTTTTGGAGCGTTTAAGAGTGAAATAGGCGCACGGTAGATCCCTGCGCCTAACGTTACAGAAATTAATCACACAGTCGCTACTCACTGCCTGTTTAGTGTTTTTGGCTATGCATTATAAATAAATGCGTTCACCTACACTTTTAGCAAACAAACTTTTAGACAAACAGGATTTTCACATTGAAAAAAATATCTTCAAAATTTAATACCTTGTTAAATGGCGATAAAGACTTTTTAATGGCCTTAATTTTCGAAAAATTTATTTATTACCTTTTAAGACCCTGCGGACACCCTGTAATTGTAATCTCAATGTTCTAAATCAAAACAGACAACATACACGTAATTTATTTTTATAATTTAATGTTAATGTTGTAACATACTCCTTTAAAGGGAAGATGTACGATACAATTTGTAAAGTATTATATTTATCACAGTCAGTGTTTTGGGAACAGTTGGTTTCTATCTGGGATGTGGAGTGGAAGTGTTAAGAGAAGTAGAAAGTGGAGGTCAAATGTCCATATTCTTCTCTGCAGCAGAGCATAATGATGATGGTCCCAGGTTGTCACTGGAGACAGGAGGCTGGATCCACCAGGTATGAGTTAAAATGTCCACTTTAGTCTTTCTTTTTGTAGTCCTCTAAGTTAGCCAGGACCCACCCAGCTGGTCCCAGAATGGCCAGGGAGAATAAGCCCATTCCAATGACAGTTTCCTGGACAAGAGAAAGAGAGGATTCTGTTAGCCAACCAGCATCTTTGCTGCTACATAAGAAAATCCATCAACCACACTGTAAGTGTGTCAAAGGCCGTGTTTACCCTGTTGGCCCCAAGTTCACATCAGCGCTCAGAGCCGTATTTTTTGGGTACAGCGTTCAGGTCTGTTCAACAGTTTCTCATGCAGAGAGTATATTTGGGCAGCCCACCCACAATCTACCATAGTTTTGTATTCACTTTTCATTTTCAATGTGCTGATTTGAGCAAAATTCTTGGCCTTTGGAAGACCATGACTTTTGTTCAAAGACTATCTCTGAACCAACACAGGGTTTAGGTTTAGCATCTCCGCCCTATCCTATACGACCACCTGTTATCACGTTCCTGAGCGAAACGGAGCAGCACAGCTAGTAGGTGGACCTTGAAGCTACGATTATTTTAACATAACCTTAACCCTCAGACACATGATTAATTCCTGCCCTTTGTTCTCCTTCCTTCATGAAGACTCTGATCTGTTTTTGTAGAAGCTACTTTAGAGGAGTGCTGACTTCACTTTCATCAAAGTGGAATCCTCTACTGTTGTCAATAATTGCATCAACACAAACACAGGGCTGGACGATATGGTCAAAAATGTTATCACAATGAAAAGTTTCATATCTTTGATCATGTTGTTTTAAATCGTTATTTCTTTTGAGTTTAAAGGCTGATTTTTGTTCCTGAGTAAAAGTTGAAGAAACCCGATGGTTAATTGTGGTTTAAATTTCTTTATGGTAACACTTGATGCCAAACAGTGGATCACTTCACAACAAATATGCATGAGTAAAATGAAGTAAAAGCTTTTTTCAGTCCTTTTTCCCTCAACAAAATATACATCTAAATAACGAAAATAAGTCCTAATTCGTTTATGACTCAAGTGAATAAAGTTAAACATTTATTGAACATTTGTTATATTGTTATTGAAAAAACTATATTGCGATAATTATGGTTATTGTTTTATTGTCCAGCCCTACACAAACACCAAGCTCTCAAAGCACTTAAGTATTCTTAACTGGGTATTAACTTGAGACTTTGTTACTGGTCTGTCAATGCAGAAGCAATGTAGCTGACCTTGTTTGTTACAGTTAACGTTAAGTTCCTTCTGACCAAATAACAAAATGGGAAAAGCTGAACATCTGACTACTTTCTGAATTCACTGTATGGCCACATGTCCGTGAACACGGCTTCACTACACTGACCGTTTTATCAACACATTTCTGTGTAAATCCATAGCGGATAGAGCGCTTATAGCTTAGATAGCATGGCTAACTAAGGTTAGCTTGGGCCTAACTTGGTGAAGAAAGTGGAACTGTGAGGCTACATGAAAATATGAGCGGCGATTTGAAATCCTTTACTAGACATGCATGTATTCTTATTCATCTGCATGTTAATTACACACGTTGACCTTTATAATAAAATAGTCTGACAGTGCCCGCTGAATTCGTTTTTGACCTCATCAGCCAATGACAGCTAATGGCCCCTAGCAAGCCACCCAGTTAGCATCAGCTCGAGGTGGTTTAGCGATAAACTTACAGCGGCGCCGACCTTTCCCTTAGCCGGTTTGGTGTAGAGGTTAGCCCTCTGACAGACGGTGTGTCCCCGCATGGCTGGAGCAGCACGACTAGCGACGAACCTTAGGAGCCCCGGCATGTTTATCTGCTAACAGTTACGGTACAGTGTTACCGTCGACAACGAGAAGGTGGTGTGGAGTGAAGAGGAACCGGATCAACGAAAAGGTCATTTCTCTTCTTCTCTTAACCAGAGACGAGCAGCGAGCCGCACAGTGCCATCTACTGTCATGGTGTTAATGGGCACGGACCATAGACTGTATATAAAAAGGCATGGACAGGGCTCTCAGCTCACGCATTCTTCGGGCCTTTCCGAAACTAGACCCTCGCCGCTGCCTCTCCGACACGGAGTGAACTCTGGTCGGAGTCACCCTCACAGCCAAATCGAGCCCGTGTAGGGTTTAAATACAGCGACAACTTTCTGACGAACTCCCCTCTCCCCCCAGCGTAAATAGGATCTGACGTTACCGCTGCTCTCACTGCTATATGTGTATCAAATGAACTACAGTGGTATTAAGATTCAGGATTGATGTGTGTGTGTGTTTTGCAATAATGAAACTGAAAGCATTTGTCATTCATTTTGTTTGTGTCGAATATTTCTTTAAGAACATGACTTTAGATATTTCCGAAAATAAATATTATATCCTTTTGTGAAAAGATTGATATTCATTGTAAAGGCAAGCCTACATTTTTAAACTTGTTTATCTTAGCCCATATGAAAAAGATTACATTCACAAATACAACATTTCAATATAAATCATAGCCTACATTATATTGAAGCCTTAGGCTATATAGCCTGAAGAATTTAAAACAGTTAATAGCCTATGTATAAAGACTTAGGCTAACTATTTTTCTTTAATGCCTTTGTTGCTTGTTAAATGATACCCTGTGTATCTAGTTGTGCCATGTTCTTTCTCATATCGTTTAATGTAGTCTATTTTGTTTTGGCTGAAGATTTTCACATAATCAGAATCAGAATCAGCTTTATTGCCAGGTATGTGTACACATACGAGGAATTTGACTCAGGATTGTACATTGCTCACGATGTGCTTACTCATACAATAATACAATAACACAATAATAAAATAAAATCAGACACAGGCAACAGTGTAGACAACAGAAATATACACACTATGAACAAAAAACAATAACATATTGACAAACTGTGTAGTGAGTGCAAAAGATGCATGAGTAAATTATTATTATCATTATTATGTACATGTCAGAGGTGGATGTGATACAGGTACACATACATGCTTACATGTACACAAGTACATAGTACGATGGAGCATAGTGCAAAGGATGCTGGAATAAATAAGTATTATTGTGCAGGTGTTATGTACTTGAGGTAGGTGGATTTGGTATACAGTATATACAGTATGACAATATAACAGTATGAACAGCTCTGAAATAGAGAATGATGAATAAATAATAATAAGTGGTAACCAGTAAACAGGTGGCTGATTAGAGACAGAGTTACTGTTTTATTGCAAAGGAGTTGTTCCTAACAGCGTTAGTCAGATGTCAGCTGTTCATCAGAGTGATGGCTTGTGGGAAGAAACTGCTTCTGTGTCTGTTGGTTTTGGCGTACAGTGCTCTGTAGCGCCTACCAGAGAGGAGGAGCTGGAACAGGTTGCGCCCGGGGTGAGATGGAGCTGCAGTGATGTTTCCTGACGGTTTCCTGACTCTGGAAATGTAGAAGTACTGAATGGAGGACAGGTTGGCACCCATGATCTTTTCTGCAGTCCTGACTGTCTGTTGTAGTCTGCTCCTGTCCTTTTTGGTGGCAGATCCAAACCAGACAGTGATGGAGGTGCAGACTTCACTCAGGCCTGGGCAGGCAGTGTAACTGTCGCCCAGGAAAACCATGAGTAATATTGTTTATTTCCATTGGCGGCACAGAGAGGACCTGGACAGGGGCGGGCTGTAGAGACGTGATTGTGTACAGGGCGTGGGCTACTTAAATAGGAACACACTACTCGCCAGTGCTTCTTTTGTTGTAGGAACAAGCGGTGGAGACTAAGGGATTGACGGAACGAGCCGTAGGGGAGCAGTGTGACCTGTGGAGCCGCTTGACGTGTGGGATTGATGAACTGACCGAGTGACTGAGAGCTGGCACACTATTATTAATTCCCCTTTTTGTATAGCTCCCTTTTTAACTTGTGTCATCATCACATTGATTTTAGTTAGGCCTTTTTTACATCATGTCTGATTTTTAATTGCATCAATAAATTGTAACTAAGTGTGGTTTCTGCTCTGCTCCAACCCCGATTTAAAAAAATCTGTGTGTGTGAGTCCTAGGGCTCAAAGTACCCCCTAGGTGGCGTTGTCGGCGTTTCTTTTTAAATATATTTTACTTAAAGCTTTTAATTGAGAATTTTTTATTGGACATCTGTACACCAACCTTTGTTTATGTAGAGACCTCTCCCCTTGTTTTTCCTGTGAGCAGCGTTACGCAGTCCGCCCAGAAAATATTAAATCCCAGTAGGTGAAGTGCGTTGTCCAGGATGTGCTCGGTGAGCCAGGACTCGGTAAAACAGAGGGCGGCAGATCTGCAGAAATCCGAGTTAGTTCTGTTGAGGAGCAGCAGTTCCTCCATTTTGCTGGCTACTCTGGACATTTGCCAGGTTTATAGAAGGGAGCACAGTGCAAAAACCAAGCTGTCTCAGTTTAACCAGTGTGCCTACGCTTTCCCCTCTGGCGTCTCCGGAAGATCCCAAAAAGAGCTGCCACTCCTCCAACTAATAACTGGGAAAGTTTCAGGTTCGATAAGGAATGTTTAAGAGAGAGTTTAAGAGGTAAATGTTACCAGAGAGGGACGGCAGAAAACAGAGTTAATAAGCAAAAACACACAAAGCACTACAGAACATAATCCAGAGGCTGCCATCCTCCGCAGTGCCATCTTGCAGTAGCCTATCTATGCAGTAAAGATGAAGCTAAAACAGGACGTTTATCAGGAGGTATGCACAGTGAGTTTGGCAGGACATTGGGACAGTAGTGAAACTGGAAGGTATCTATATAATATACAGAAACATGTTGGTGCTGGGAGGATGGTGGGCTGGAAACGTGGGGAAGAAAATTTAATCACTCATCTGAGAATAGGACATACAGGTCTCAACCTTTCATTATATAAAATAGGCAAGCACCCAACTGGGAAATGTATATACAGGTGCTGGTCATATAATTAGAATATCATCAAAAAGTTGATTTATTTCAGTAATTCCATTCAAAAAGTGAAACTTGTATAATGTATACATTCATTCTACACAGACTGATATATTTCAAGTGTTTCCTTTTAATTTTGATGATTATAACTGACAACTAATGAAAACCCCAAAATCAGTATCTCAGAAAATTAGAATATTGTGAAAAGGTTCAATATTGAAGACACCTGGTGCCCCACTCTAATCAGCTAATTAACTCAAAACACCTGCAAAGGCCTTTAAATGGTCTCTCAGTCTAGTTCTGTAGGCTACACAATCATGGGGAAGACTGCTGACTTGACAGTTGTCCAAAAGACGACCATTGACACCTTGCACAAGGAGGGCAAGACACAAAAGGTCATTGCTAAAGAGGCTGGCTGTTCACAGAGCTCTGTGTCCAAGCACATTAATAGAGAGGCGAAGGGAAGGAAAAGATGTGGTAGAAAAAAGTGTACAAGCAATAAGGATAACCGCACCCTGGAGAGGATTGTGAAACAAAACCCATTCAAAAATGTGGGGGAGATTCACAAAGAGTGGACTGCAGCTGGAGTCAGTGCTTCAAGAACCACCACGCACAGACGTATGCAAGACATGGGTTTCAGCTGTCGCATTCCTTGTGTCAAGCCACTCTTGAACAAGACACAGCGTCAGAAGAGTCTCACCTGGGCTAAAGACAAAAAGGACTGGACTGCTGCTGAGTGGTCCAAAGTTATGTTCTCTGATGAAAGTAAATTTTGCATTTCCTTTGGAAATCAAGGTCCCAGAGTCTGGAGGAAGAGAGGAGAGGCACAGAATCCACGTTGCTTGAAGTCCAGTGTAAAGTTTCCACAGTCAGTGATGGTTTGGGGTGCCATGTCATCTGCTGGTGTTGGTCCACTGTGTTTTCTGAGGTCCAAGGTCAACGCAGCAGTCTACCAAGAAGTTTTAGAGCACTTCATGCTTTCTGCTGCTGACCAACTTTATGGAGATGCAGATTTCATTTTCCAACAGGACTTGGCACCTGCACACAGTGCCAAAGCTACCAGTACCTGGTTTAAGGACCATGGTATCCCTGTTCTTAATTGGCCAGCAAACTTGCCTGACCTGAACCCTATAGAAAATCTATGGGGTATTGTGAAGAGGAAGACGCGATACGCCAGACCCAACAATGCAGAAGAGCTGAAGGCCACTATCAGAGCAACCTGGACTCTCATAACACCTGAGCAGTGCCACAGACTGATGGACTCCATGCCACACCGCATTGCTGCAGTAATTCAGGCAAAAGGAGCCCCAACTAAGTACTGAGTGCTGTTCATGTTCATACTTCTCATGTTCATACTTTTCAGTTGGCCAACACTTCTAAAAATCCTTTTTTGTAGTGGTCTTAAGTAATATTCTAATTTTCAGAGATACTGAATTTGGAATTTTCATTAGTTGTCAGTTTTCATCACAATTAAATGAAATAAACATTTGAAATATATCAGTCTGTGTGTAATGAATGAATATAATATCCAAGTTTCACTTTTTGAATGGAATTACTGAAATAAATAAATTTTTTGACGATATTCTAATTATATGACCAGCACCTGTATTGTAACCAACCAGAAACAGTTGAACATGTTCTCCTTCAGTGTAGGAGATACACTATCAGGAGGGGTCACCTCTTTCAGTCATTACGGAAGGCAAAACATCATGGTGTCACTGTCATATCCACTGCAGGGCCAGTAATATTGCCGTCAATTCTGTGGTATACACTGACACATGATCTGATATTCTTTTATTAATGTATAACTCACTTGCTGGAATATAAAATGCTGCACCTGCATGCCCTGATCAGGATCTTTGGAGCCATCTGTGAATTTAAATACAGAGTCTGAAATATAAAATGCAAAATAATTCTACTATGCTGAATTCTGGAAGTTGCTTTGACATATCTTTCAATTCCTGCTGAATGTTTAGGTCTACACTTGGTATTGGGCATAACCAGGGAGGAATGGAAGACTGTGATTCTGTAGGGCTGTAATCTAACTCGTAATCCTATGACTTCTGCCTTTGCATCACCAATCCACCCAAAACTAGTGAAATTTGTTACATTGTGTCCTTGGCAGGATGAGAATCATATTGCCTCTGGAAATTAACCCAGTATGAAAGCATTATCTGTACTCGCCTGATCCTTAACGCCATTTCTCCCATTTCCACCTGCATTGCTGATAGCGGAGGTGGTCTGACTGATCCACTGCAAATTCTCAAGGCCTGAGCTTGTAATACATCCAATTTCTTAAGGTTTGATTCTGCCGCTGACATGTACGCTACACATCCATAGTCAAAGACAGACCTCATGAGTGCCAGTATATATTTTTTAGAGCTGCTCTACTTGCTCCCTACTCTTGTCCTGACAGACATTGTAAGACAAGTATTGATGACCCTTTTACATTTGTTCTTATTTGCTCATTCTTAACTGTCTAAATGAGTATTCCATGTGAGCTTCTTATCAAACCATACCCCAAGAAACGGTTTTGACTTGCTCAAGTGGTTTTTCATATAATTTCATGGAAATTGGTGTGACTTTTGCAGTCTTGAGAAACAAATCACCTGTGTTTTTGCTACAGATAATTTGAATCCCCATTTATTTGCTAATTTCTCCACATCCAAGATTTCTCTACGCTTTGTTCAACCTGAGAGAAGATGTCATTTATCATTATGTTGAATAACAGCGTGCTACACACACTACCTTGACTCCGCCTTATACACACTGGAGTATTCTGCGCCTACTCTTACTTGTATTTCCCTGTCAAATAAAAAGTTCATAACCCAATTATATGTTCTACCACCAATACCCAATGACTTCAGCTTAATAAATAACCCTTCTTTCCAGAGCATATCGTGTGCTTTTTCTATGTCGAAGAATAGAGCTATCAATACTTCTTTGTGGGTCTGTGCTTTCCTGATGTCTGATTTTAAGCACAATACTGAGTCCCCTACGGAACCTACTTTGTCAAGGGTACAGAAGAGCTTTACTCTCTAGGAAATATGTTAAACACTCTGTGACCATTCGTTTCATAATTTTGCATAAATGTGAAGTTAATGCAATAGGTCTGTAGCTAGAAGGGTCTGACTGATCTTTTCCTGGTTTTGGAATGGGCACTATTATTGCTTGTTTCTAAGCTAAAGGCAGTTGGCCAATATCCCAAACTCTATTAAACAATCCAGTGTACTATCTGTCATGTGTGCCAGCATTCCATAACATACACCATCTTTCCCTGGAGTGGTCTGACGAGCACTCGCAATTGCTCTTCTGAGCTCAAACATATTAAACGGTAGATCTAACAGATCTCCTGACAACTCCCTTTTCTCTGTTATTTTGGGATTCTCCATTAAGATTCTATCTCTACACTGCCTAGCCTCATCTGTAAGATTTTATGAACTATGAACCCTTTCAAATGTTTGTGCAAGAAGTTCCGCCTTTTCTAAATTATTGACAGCCATTTTTTTCCCACTGTTCAACACTGGTATCTCATAATTTCTTCTAATGCCCCCATGCTTCTTATCAAGCCCCGCACATCTGACAGCTGTACTTCCCTTCCAATTGTGCTACAATACTGCCTCCAGAATGTTCGTTTTTGTATTCTTTGATACTGAATCAGTGCATCCTGAGAATGCAGTTTCTTGAGCTCTCTAAATGCTTTATTCCTGGCCTCTATGGCTTTACTACAGTTATCATTCCACCAGGGTACACTCTTGGACTGTTTAATTCCTGGACTCTTAGGGATTTCCTCAGTAGACTGAATAATCTAATTATTCTATTATTCTATCTATTAATAACTATTTCACTATTGATTATGTTTATATCTGTCTGGTTCTCCTCTTTAATTTTCCTGAATCTGTTTGTACTGATCTCTTGGAAAACATCCCAGTTAGCATTTCCCAATTTCCATCTGGGAATTTTCTTACCCTTATCATAATAACCTTCAATGCCAACTTTAGTTACCACAGGGTAGTGATCAGTTCCTATTGTGGTATGTTGTATCACATTCCATGTGCTTAAACCTGTGTTCGGTCAAGTGCTGCCTCTGTGTTTTACATATATATCATGTCCCTTCCCCATTATTAATACATACCAAACAGTGATTATCTATAAATTCTTCAACTACTAAACCATTTAAATCTGTTCTATTGCTGCCCCATAGTGAATTATGTGAATCCCCACACCATATTACATTGTCTTGCAATAGTCCTCCAACATCCTCTGATATATCTAGACTTATTTTCCCACATGGATTATAATAATTTATTATGTCAATATTACCTCTATTAGTCCATACCTTAACCACAATTGATTCATGATCTGTGCTTATACGTACAGTATAACCTTATAATTCATTCTATTTTGTATGAATGTCACAATGCCTCCACCTTTGCCAGATTCTCTATCTCTCCTAACAGCAGCATATCCCTTCATAATAAAGTCCAACTGTGGCTTTAAACATGTCTCCTGTATACAAATTACAAATGGTTTGTCTTCCTACTTATCAATATACTGTTTAAACTCTTGGCCATTTGAAATTTTGCTTCTTGCATTCCACTGGAGTAGAATTAACACCATTACGAGGATCCAATACATGTCTGAGATGAGATATCTTCATTAAGAATTGAGGGGCCGTACAAGCCATAATCTATTCTGTACCTCTCACATACCTTTATTCTCCTTTCACATACATATATTTTCACTCACACATTCATACATTTTCACTCTCACATACATATATTCTCCTTTCACATGCAGAAATTTTCTTCACACATTCATACATTTTCATTCTCATATTAATATATTTTAATGCACACATTCATACATTTTCATTCTCATATTAATATATTTTAATGCACACATTCATACATTTTCATTCTCATATTAATATATTTAATGCACACATTCATACATTTTCATTCTCATATTAATATATTTTAATGCACACATTCATACATTTTCACTCACACATTCATACATTTTGCGTACACGTGTATTTAACATTATATATAATATATGCATGTAGGAGAAGAATATATGTACGTGTGAGACAAAAGTATAGTGGAAACGGAAGGTAGAACATTTATTGCGCAGTGATTGGCTGAGAAGCTCGAGTAAGGTCTGGGGGGAGGGGGCAACGAGAGAATGATTGATATCTGCATACAGCATGCAAATCTTCCCGAACCAGCCATCCTCTCGTCAGCTCCGAAGTAAGTCTGTTACTCTCTGCTGCTGTTTTCTCACATAGAACCAGGCGTGTTACAGGTCTGCTGGAACTAGCGTTAATGTTTGCTAATATGTGACAGCTAATGTTAGACTCTATGTGAACAAAGAACTCCAGAGAGAAACAGGCTTTTGAATTCTAGGTAAACTAGTGTAAGCCATA
>NW_024043632.1:0-2666 GCF_014851395.1 Micropterus salmoides
GTCCTCTTAAAAGGAAGTTTTTCCTTGCCTCTGTCGCCTAGTGCTGCTCTTGGTGGGAACTGTTGGGCTTCTATAAATAATATCACAGACTATGGTCTAGACCTGCTCTTTTATGAAAGCGCTCTGAGATAACTGTTGTTGATTTGGCGCTATATAAATAAAATTTAATTGAAAATTGAATTAATTGATCTCAATCATTTTTGTACCAGGAAAGCTAAGAAAACAGTGTTCAATTCCCACAATCTATGAAAGTCAGGTCTCTATAAAATCATAATATTAACCATTTTACCCTTAGCTAATCCATAGTAGATTGGTCTAAGGTATGTGGATGTGGATAAAGCATGGCAGATTTTTAAAACCTTGTTTTTAAAGGCTGTAACAAGCTAGCTCCAGAAAAGATGGTGCGAATTAAGACTAGAACTTAACCATGGATGAACAACAATATTTTAAAGGCAACTAGGACTAGAAATTATCTTTTTTTTTTTTAGATTACAGGAAAACCAAAGATGAATCTTTATTAATAGAGTACAAGAAACTCAGAAATGAGAGAAATAGAAACATAGAGGAGGCCAAAAAAACATACTACAATGACAAAATATTAGGGAAAAGGAATAATCTTCGAAAATTATGGAAGTCACTGAGTCGAGTAGGGTATAGTGCCTGGATATTGGAGGAAAGGTTACGCCAGATAAGGCTTGGATAGCTGACAGTATGTATTTTACAACCGTTGTGAAAACCTTGGTTAATAAGTTGGCGGGTCTGTTAAGATACTATGGAGAGAGCCAAGTCCAGACTTTCTTATCTAAAACAAGGGGTTTCTATAAAAAGGAAGTAAGTTAGATCCAGGAAATTATTGGCCTATATCCATCCTGTGTGCGCTATCTAAGGTCATAGAGAAGATAATTTATGAGCAGATATACATATATTTCCTCAAATGATATGTTCTATACATTTCAATCAGACTTCAGAACATATCACTCCACTGACACTTGCACACTCTACCTCACCGATTACATCAGGAGAGAGATAGATGGGGGAAAGTACTGTGGTATGGTCATGTTAGACCTCCAAAAGGCATTTGATACTGTTGATCATGCCATTCTATTAAGAAAATTAAAAGCATTGGGATTTGACAGTTTAGCTATAAAACAGATTGGTTCATATCTTTGAGGTAGGAAACAAATAGTGGATGTCTGTGGGATTATATCTAAACCATTGTTCCTAGAATGTGGGGTCTCCCAGGGAAGTGTGTTAGGTCCATAGTTTTTTCATTGTATATTAATGATATGAAATCTGCATGCTCATGTTACTTTTTTTATATGCAGATGATTCTGCATTAATGGTATCGCACAAGGATAAATCTGTTCGAAAACGTCCTGAGCTTGGAATTATTTCATATCAGTCGATGGTTTTCTGACAACAGGTTGTCACTCCATCTTGGTAAAACAGAGGCCATACACTTTGAATCAAAATATAAGCTAAAGAAGGCCACAGACATTAATATAATGGTAGGAGACACTGAGATCCAAGCCAAGGAATCTGTTAATTACTTAGGATGTGTCTTAGACAATCTTTTATCAGTTGAGTGTGTGACTCAACCAAAGAATCAGATTTCTGGCTAGAATCTCATTTTTTTTTTAATAGAACAGCATTAGAGACCTTGGCAGGGGCTCTAATCCAGTGTCATTTTGATTAGGCATTTGGGATTTTTATTAGTTGTCAGTTTTAATCATCACAATTAAATGAAATAAACATTTGAAATATATCAGTCTGTGTGTAATGAATGAATATAATATCCAAGTTTCACTTTTTGAATGGAATCAACTTTTTGATGATATTATAATATATGACCAGCACCTGTATTATATTTTTGTAAGCCCAGCATTAATTTCAGGAAATACATCCATCTCTACCTTACCTATTCTGTTATCTGACCACTCAGCGTTTTTATGTAGCATTTACCTGCCCAATACAAAACCAAGGGCACCCAGATGGTGGTTGAACACATCTTTGCGTCACTTAAAGCTCAATTACGTGATTTCTTAGATATCAACACAAATAAATTCTCTAACCCACAAGTTTTATGGGAGGTCACAAAATGTTTTATTGGGGGTTTTGTATATCATATTGTTTATGTTCCTAATCCTGCTTTTTGCCTGCTTAATGATGGCTCTGACATTACCTTCAAGCAAATTCAGTACAAAATGGTATTCGCTGAGTTTACGTCTGCAAAAAAAACAATTATTAACCACTGGTTCTCCCCTGATGTATATATGAAATCGTTCTGGTTCCACAGCCTTGTTAACATTGTCAATCATATATGATGAACATTTGGGGAGAGCAGGGGCGAAAGTACCATTTTTCAGAAAAACCTGATTTTAAAAGATAATGTTTCAGACTGAGATATATTTTGCTGTGGTCACTAACTCACAGGTTCTATCAATATCAGGTGGTATTTTGTAGAAATGTAGAACGACTTCTGTATAATTTCACTTTAAACATAAGTGGCACATTGACCCCGTCAGCTGGGATAAAAGTAACACAACAATACAAACTGCATTTTTTGTGTTACCCTTGTATTTAATAAATAAACATGACTGTGACCTTGTTAATGTGTAAGTGCAAACATCTTTTGTCCTTTATCTTTAAAAAAAAATAATTATAAT